>NW_008614165.1:3605-46314 GCF_000691845.1 Merops nubicus | reverse complement strand
CCAGCCTCTCCCGAGTGGTGCCCAGTGACAGGACCAGAGGCAGTGGGCACCCACTGAAACAGAGGAGGTTCCTTCTGAACACCAGGAGACACTTTTTCCCTGTGAGGATGACCAAAGCACTGGCACAGGTTGCCCAGGGAGGCTGTGGAGTCTCCATCCTTGGAGATACTTGGAAGCCACCTGGACATGGTGCTGAGTGACTGGCCCTTGGGTGGCCCTGCCTGAGCAGGGGGCTGGACCAGAGGACCTCCAGAGGCCCCTTCAAACCTCCACCACTCTGGGAGTGGTACCAGTAAATACCAGCCTGTAGCAGAGCTGAGTATTCGTGCGTGGGCCGTGGGTGATAAGCTCCACAAGTGGCACTGGCACTAAAAGACACCACATGATGGTGCCCAGCAGAAAAGACCAGAAGTGTCCAGTAGGTAGATGATGTAATTTGCTGGCAGGAGGCTTGAGTTCTGTCTGAAAAATTTTGAGATTGATGTACACCCTAAAGCATCAGGATTAATATTTCTTCCAAACCAATGAAGACTTTCTGTATTTTTATAATTGCCTGCATCTTTGGTTGCAGTGGAAGTCCATGTCATCAAAAACTTGCCCATAATTTCATTATCCACAGGATGCTTCGTAATTAAGTTTTTGGTGGAATACAGATAAAGCTCCTAATCTGTCATCTTCATGCTGTTCTTCTGAGTCGTGTCGCCTTTCATTTCTGCCCTTTCTGATGTAAAACAGTAATTCTGTCAGTCTGCCTGGGTAGATTTCCACCTGCTGTATGTGAAAACATAAACATACAAATTCTAATTGAGGCTGTGAATAGAAATGAAATTGTTGCTTCCTTTTTTCCTAGTTTCATGCCATGCAAAGACTCAACTGGAAAATAGTAGATTAAAAAACTCAGGTGTTACTTTCCATTGAATATGACTATACTGCTGTATATTAATTGCACAAAATATGGTGATAGAGGTAGTTAATAGGTACCTAAGCAACGTTAATGGCTAACTTATTTTGGAAATGTGGTCATTAGCCAAGTTTCTCTTACTAGTCTTATGACTGTAAAGGCTGTTAAATACCCTGCTGCTTGGATTTTCACAAAGCATAGCTGGGGAAAGCAACTGATTCTCAAACTTTTCTGCTCATAACTTCACTTTTTACCTATACTTCTAGACTTCCAGTGACTCCACTTTGACAACTGTGCTGTCATCAGGCTTGCAGCCCCATCATGGTCCATCAATTTTAGGAGATTTAGTAAGGGAAAAGGCTTGCTGATTTGGTTTTGTGGAGGCTTTTTTTGGTGTTTTTTTTAAGTGATGAACACACTGTCACTCAGTGTCACATGCACTTGTTTTGAGGTTGTTGTTTTTTTTTTTTTTCCCCTCTTAAGTATGAGCAGCATGGTGCCTATTACCTACTCCAGAGCTGAGCAAATTGCATTGACCCATACCACTATACAGGCTTGTAGAATCACAGAATCATTCTGGTTGGAAGAGACCTTTAAGATCATCAAGACCAACTGTTCCCCCAGCATTGCCAGGTCACCAGTGAACCATGTCCTTCAGCACCACATCTACAAGGCTTTTGAACCCCTCCAGGGATGGGGACTCTACCACTGCCCTGGGCAGCCTGTTGCAGGGTTTGACAACCCTTTTGGGGAAGAAATTTTTCCTAAGATCCAACCTAAGCCTCCCTTGTCACAACTTGAGGCTGTCCTCATGCTTGTTACATGGGAGAAGAGACCCACCCCCAGCTGGCTCCAACCTCCTCTCAGGGAGCTGTAGAGAGCCAGGAGGTCTCCCCTCAGCCTCCTTTTCTCCAGGCTAAACAACCCCAGGTCCCTCAGCAGCTCCTCACAAGACTTGTTCTCTCCCCTTCACCAGCCTCATTGCCCTTCTTTGGACATACTCCAGCCCCTCAATGTTCTTCTTGGAGTGAGGGAGCCAAACCCTGAACCCAGTATATGTCTTTCTTGGAGTGAGGGACCCAAACCCTGAACCCAGTACTTAAGGTGTGGCCTCATCAGTGCTTAGTACAGGTGCATAGTCACTTCCCTAGTCATGTTGGCCACACTATTTCTGATCCAAGCCAGGATGCTCTTGGCCTTCTTGGTCACCTGGGCACACACTGGCTCACATTCATCTGACTGTCAGCCAACACCCCCAGGTCCTTTTCCACAGGGTGGTTTCCAGCCACTTGTCCCCAAGCCTGTAGTGTTGCCTGGGGTTGTTGTGACCCAGGTGCAAGTCCTGGCACTTGGCCTTGTTAAATCTCATCCCATTGGCCTTGGCCCATTGATCCAGCCTGGCCAGATCCCTGTGTAGATCCTCCTACCCTCCAGGAGATTGATACAGCCACCCAACTTGATGTCATCTGCAAGCTTACTGAGGGTGCCCTTGACCCCTCATCCACTAATAGATACAAAAGAGAACTGGCCCCAGCACTGAGCCCTGGGGAACACCACTTGTGACTGGCCACCAACTGGATTTATCTCCATTCACCACGACTCTGGAGGTTTTCAGGCACTGATTTCACTGATCTTATTCCCACATCTCAATTAAATGGAGTTTGGGGCTTTTCATAGAAGTAGAGTAATGCTGCTAGCCAAGCCCTCAGAATTTAAACTTGGGTAGCTGAAAATATAAAAGCAGTTTTTCCCTGCTGTGCAGGTTATATATTTTAAATGGAGCCTAGAGGTGCAAGAATATTTTATCAGATTCACAGATATCAGCCTAAGAATGACTTGCTTCAGCCAAGAGATGATTCCTAGTTACAAATATAAACTGGGAGCTGTGGTAAGACCCCGTTCTGCAGTCGGGGAGAGACAAAGTCCAGATCTGGATTTCCAAGGAGACTGTCTTCCTTAAGGCACTGTGATTTAGAGAGGGTTTGGTGGAAGTGAGTCTGAGGCTGAGCTGACAAGGGTCTTACATAAACCCCCATCTGCCAGCACGCCCAGGAGAGCGCCTGCAAATGTGGGACACGCCGCAGCAGCAGATCAGCTGCCTGCTTTTAACAGTGCAGCAAGGCCTTTGATGACATGTGGTATTTTTATTACCAGCTTTTGTCACATAATGCGGCCGGTTGCTTGCTTTTTTTTTTTTTTTTTTTAATAGCCAAATTCTCTAATGGTTTCCAAAAAAGCCAAAGCTGGTGAAACCCTCCCTTCCTCCACATCCAACCCTTATTTCCTGAGCCCCACCAGGCAAATCAGGTCTGTGGTGTGGGTCTGAGGTTCTGGAACCATTCAGGAAAACCCTTTTAAGATGTTTCAGCTTTCTAAAATAGAAACCCATCTAGGCCATGTATTTATTATACTTTAATAGCTTTTCTTAAGCCCTTGTCCCAGGGGTAGGCACAAATGGCTGCAGCCGCTGAGGTTACTCACAGGGTTTGGATCACAGTTAAGTTCTGACAAATGATCTCTGCTATGGTAAATGTGTTGGTTTCCACAATTTACTATAGAAACAGATGTGAAACCTACTGAGGCTCGCTGGGGCTGCTGGAGGGAAATGATAATATTTCATTTAGTCTAGAAATTTAAACATAACCATTTGTCACAGTGAATTTATTCCTTCCCAGGCAGCACCTGACAGGTGGAGAAAATTTAAAGCCGCCTTCCTAACCACTGAGTGCAAGGCTAGAGCACATGCTGGGATTTTTCTCCTCAGTCCTCTAAAGCTTTCTGACTTCTGTAATGATGGAAATTCCTTTCCTTTCTAGGGTGAGCTGTATGTAGGGCCTGAGCCAGGTACCAGAGGGGGGAATGAGCTATCCTCTGAAGTGCAGGTCTGTGCCAATAGGAGGGAAGCAGCTGGAGCACTGGGCAAGGGTGGGGAAGAGTAGGAGCCCAGCTTTGGCAGCAGCCTGTGCTTGTATCAGCTCATTTGGGTCAAAACCCTGCACTCTGACAGACTTCTCTCTCAGCTGGCAGGTTTTGCTCTTGCAGCTCTCCAGTGCACCACCTGCACTTTCTGTGGGTAGAAACTCCCCCTCTAGCTATGTTCCAGAAAAACTAATTAGATGGTTGCTTTATTTGAAAGATCTTTCAGCTATTCAGGGTGGGTTTTTTCCCTTCTTATTTTCTACGGTTAAGAAAAACAGGTTGTAATCTTTTTAGCTTCATGGAATATTTATGTCTGTCAAAGGTATGAGCCTCTGGGCATAAACCAGCCCAGTAAAGTGTCTGGTAGGGGACATGGTTGCTGAAATGAAGTAAAGATTACAATTGAAGTAAAGGTTAAGCAGCTGGAACACGTTAATTTTTTAAAAATTAATGTCTGCCTTCCAGTATGGAAAGGATGAGACAATGTGACAGGTGTGGTCTCGTTTACTGAAGTTAGCTTTTGGTTACAAAGAGGAAAAGGAGAAAGTCTCAGGATGATTTTCTATTTTGCAGTTAATCAATAAACATTAGCAGTTTGCAAGAACAGATGTAATTTAGAGTCACAGCTACTGTATTTGAAATGATTACTGCAACTGTTAGATAGAGAAAAGAAGAAACCCTGGGTGGCAAAATACTTGTTCTTTCCATTTTCCTTTTTTTCCCTTGGGAAAGGGCAGCTGCCCATAAGTGTCAGGCAGCCTGCAACAACAGGACCCACACAGGCTTCCAGAAAGACATCCCTCCCCAGCTGAGTATCCTGTGGTGATCCTGCAGGTCAGGTCAAAACATTCCCACATTATCCCATGATATATTTGCTTCTGTAGTTTAGGGGATTTATGTTTTTTTTACAGTCTTCCTGTAACTTATGTATTTTATTTTTAAAGGGCAGTGATAACTTTTCTTCTTTGATATGAAAACCAGTGTGTTACTTAAATAAGACAATAAATAACCCATCTGCTCTCTTTCCAAAACCTCTGTGGTGGCTGATTCAGACTCTGTGCTGTCTCTGTAACCAGGTTTGGTAGATAACTTGCACTCTATTTTATGTGCATGTTAAGTACTCTTGCAGTGCTTCTGTTTCTTCCACTGAAATGTTGGCAGTTTTGGAACTACCTCTAGGAAAAAAAAAAATTACAAAATACTCGTTTATTTTTTAATTTTCTGGGAAGTTCAGAAGCTGAATTGAGACTGATCATTCAGTTTCATTAAAGGCAAAGCTTGAGTGCCTAGAAGTGAGAAAAATATTCTTTTAAAATAAATAAATACAGCTGTCAGACCTCTGATGTGTTGCTTTAATCTCATAAAATGAACAAGTAGTTAGCAGACATTTAACTATCCATTCTGAATACATTAGTGAGTACTTAGAAAACAGATCAAATGACATATTGTTAAATTTCCTGGAAAACCCTCTGTAAAAGTGGAATAGAGTATTGAGAATTTGTTTATACTGCTGATTCTGGAACATTTAAACAGAGAAATAAACCACAAAATAGCATTTTGAATATGCAGTTATTTATATGTAAAAGGTCATTCCTGTAAAGCCACAACCTTTTAAATCTTTCATTTGCATTTGTCTGTGTGCAAGCTTGCCTCTTCTTTGGTCTGCTGCAATTTTGGTCTTGCTGTAACATTTTTCATGTTCTTGTTGGTATGAAAGCTTTCTTTTTCTAATCATTTGTTTCTCCTCACAACTAATGCTCTAGGAATTCCTCCTTCTAAAAAAATAAGCTGTCCTGAATTCAACAAACAACAGTGATTTTGGTACAAATGGAGTCCTTACAGTCAGTAATGTTTTCTGTGCTGTAGCTTAACAGACCTGCTAGGTGGTTGGGTTTTCTTCTGTGCATAGCCCAGTTTTAGGAGTATTAAAATTTCCATTTATAGTTTTTCTATTGGCATGCTATTATTTGAAGTACTTTAATACTCAAAATTTAATATTTTTTTTTGCAGCATTTAAAGACCATCTTTAATAGAACTATATTCAAATAGTATTTTGATTTAATTTTACAGTATTATTATTCAAGTCATAAAACATGCAGTAAGATACCCAAACAGCATAATTCAGCAGATGTCAAAAACTAAGCTTCTGTTTTACTTGAGAGTAATTCCACCATCCATTTATTGGCTCATTTTCTTTTCATTGGCAGAATCTGAAGAAGATTCAAGAAATGGACAAAGAGGCAAGTGATGAATCCAGCACAGATCTTGATGACTTAAAAAATGCTGACTGGGTAAGACAACAATTGAATAGTGATTCAGAATCATTTCTAGTAGCTTATATTTCTTCCTAATGCTCAGCTAAAGTTGTTCTATGTTAAAATCAGTGTCTCTTTTTTCAATATATGAATTAATAGTTACTCCTGACAAGTTAGAACCAAATGGAGTCTCAATCTTCCTATGCAGACAGGTGATCAATACAAGTATACAAGCATTACATTTTTTCTTTAGACTTTTTTCATGGAGAAGCTTTTCCAGTGGTGAAAGAAAAATGTTATAGGGCAAATCAGAACAGGAAGTAGTTTGGTTTATTTTGTAGTTACTAATCTTGTCAGTTCATAGAGGAATGTTGTCAGGTTCTTAAAAGTACTTTATTTCAGTCTCCCAGTTTTCTGTCCACCACCTGTTCTTCCTCCTCTCCAGCCATTCTTGCTGCCCAGGAGATGAGAGGGAGCTGTTAGTGTGGTGCTTTTACAGGCAGAGAAAAAGGAAGTTGGGTATTAGAGAAGATACTGCTAGACCTTAGGATCTGGAGTCCATTCCAAAATTGCTGTTTGAATAACAACTCCTGGGCAATTTTGCAAGAAAGTTCTGGGTCTAAGGAGGAAAAAAGTTGTGGATTCCATCACTGTTTTAAGTCACATAGTATTAGCTATAAGTCTAGAATATTTCTTGATGTGCTTGCAGTATACTTGAAATGGGAATATAGGTGTATGGTGTAAGAATTTCAAACCTTTTTTCTGTATTAACTTAGAGATGTATTTCACTTGAGTTGACACCCTGCAGCCCTGCTGAGATGCAACAAAGCTTTGTTACCTTCACAAGGGTTAAAAATGGGCTTGTATAAAATAAAATGGGTTTGGGTTGATGTGTTAAAAATAAAATAGCACAGCTGTATATAGTGGTGGCCTGAAAGGGGAATGAAAAACTTCTGTTTGATCTGAGGTGGTATTGAAGAGTAAGGTACCCAATGAGATTTCTCTCTGTCTCTCCTCAGGCTCGTTTTTGGGTGCAAGTGATGCGAGATTTACGGAATGGAGTGAAGCTGAAGAAGGTTCAGGAGCGTCAGTACAACCCCCTCCCCATAGAGTATCAGCTCACCCCCTATGAGATGCTGATGGATGATATTAGATCCAAACGCTACACCTTGAGAAAGGTGATGGTAAGTCAAGAGAACCACTTGTCAAATCTGAAATTTTCTTTTGCTTTTTTGTCTTATGTTCATCTCTTTTTTTTCTGAGAACCTTGAAATTACAATTTCATTTTGATAGTAATGTTCAGGGGGTTTACAGGACACCTTAAATTTACATAGTACATTCAGGGGGAGAAGCATGAAACAACAAATGTTGTGTATTTTCTGTTCCATATGGCAGGCTTATAAAATTCTGGAAGACTTGCCTACATGTCATATGCTTGAATAAGTTACTTGTGTTGGTTTTATGATTACCTTAAAAGTCATAATCAAAAGTTCTGTCACACTTTTCACTGAGATATTGTTTTAGGACATTCTTATTTGGGAGAACATTATCTTGAGTTACAGCATAGTTTTTGGAATTCCAGAATGTAAAGTGCTACCATGTTATTACCTGAGGAACCCTGTGATGGGAAAGGAAAACCAGCAGTGGCTGAAAACTTGCATTACCTACTACCTATGTTACAGTGTTTGGAAAATCATGTTGCCATGAATTTGCAGGGAATACTCTTATGTAAAAGATTTTAATTCCATTTATAGAAGCCGAGCTTGTTTTCAGCATCTCCTATTGCTGCTTCCAAGTCAAGACAATATGCCAAAGCAAGCTGGAGAGTGTTGATAGTTCTCCTCCTCCTAGATACTCATAAAGGTGCAAGTAAGATTGACTTGAGGCAATCTTTTTATGAGAACCTATTTGATATTTACTGGTGTGTCCCTGTTCTTTCTTTCCTTTTGGTTTATACTGTGTTCAACATCAAGATGTTCTTTTTAATAAGCTAGCCACTGATATAAAGGGCTTCTTACCTCTTATGGGATTTTTTAAACCCCTTTGTCAGAGGCATGTCTTTGGTCGATGTCAATATTTATACCTTGCACTTATCTTTCCTGTTATTAGTTACAGTGGAAACATTGTCTTAGAATATTCAGTGTTCAAATGTATTTGCTTTCCTGACAAAACCTCACATAACCTTTGTTTAGTGAGAAAGCTGTGAAAAATTGAAAGATGGGAGTGTGTGGGAGATGGGAGAGACAGAAAGCGTGTAGTTTGTTCTGACAGAGATCATTAGAAAAAGGAATAAAGGAGGCAAAAAATTGGAACGGCTACCTGGGGAGCAAATAAATGAGTTCTGTTACAAATATAAATGCCTGTTATGTATGAGCTGAAAGTACATTCCTAATCAAGATATGGATTTAGACTATCAGGTTGCATTTATTTTCTGCAGCAGATGTCACATAAATGTGAACTCACTAGAGTGAAATACATACCCAGGTAATGATATTATCTGTCTTGCCACTAACAATTCTGAGAACTCTGCTAAGTGTTCCTACTACCTGCTGCAGGAGAGGAACAGTCCCCTCAGGACCTGGATTACTGTCTGCAGTCAGGATAGTAGTTTTGTTTGAATGGGAACCCCTGGGTCATCTAATTTTGCTTTTGTCAGACTAGCCTTTAATTCATCTTCTGCTGAGCAAGCTCCTGCCTCTTCAGAAGAGATTTTCTTCATTATATTGGTAGGTCTTCAAGGCACAGCTGCTCCTCTGCTCGTCCAGACTCTCACTGTATATGAAATCCCCACAAGCATCTATTTTTGTCCTGTTATCTTGTCTACTACAGAGATTATCCAAAATGATCTCTGGGCGTAAACATGAGTTGGGCTCACAGTCAGCTGCAGGTACAATACCTGTGGCACTGTCTGTGATGCAATTGCTGGCTTAGTCTGACAGCTGCTCATGACATTGGGTAAGAAAAATAACTTATTACTTATTAGAAATCTGAAATTCAATAACTTGGATTCTGCTGCAGGGTCTACTTGAAGAATGTGCAAAGCATGCACAGTAGTAAGAGTGCAGCTTGACATGAAATGTGTGGAGCCTGCAGGATTCACACAGAATTCCAAGTTTAGCTAAACTGCATAAGTACAGTGTCTTTAAGCTGACCGTCACGGATCAAAGCTGGTTATATATACACATTCCCATCAGAGAACACTGTCATGGTGCTTGAGAAGAGGAGAAAGGGACTAGAATCCTAAATCTGAATATTAAGGCAGCCTCGTAGAGGTGGATCATGTTTCATTCTATCAGTCAAAATGGATGTTTGGCAAAATTTTTATTAAAAGCAATTTTTGGTTTAAATTTGTAGGTAGTATTTTTAGACTTGGTAGCTTATGAAAATGCATTGCTACTGATGATAATGACTTTAAGTGTAATTTTTTACGTAAATGAGATGCAACATGAAGTCTTTGCTGTTCTTCATATTAACACAGAGCTGTGTTTAAACAAGTAGCTTGATCTGTCCCTCTGCTCAGTAGTCTGAGTGGAAATTAGGAAAGGAGCAGATACTCCTATTAGGGGCATTACTTAGGAACTATTTTGGTGTTTCAAACTATCAAAATTGTTGAGCTAACAGATGCCAGCAGCTGGAGCTCATCTTCTGTCATGGTGCAAATACTCAAAATGTTTTGAAGATGTAAAATGTCAAATTCTGGGCTTTTTATAACTAACTGGTTTCATTAGTTTCAATGACGTTGGCATTGCTATTTCAGTACGTATGAAAATGATTTCATGTCTGTCAGCTCTGTGTCCCTCTGATACAAGAGTCCTTGTTTCTGTGGTTGTTAGGGGAACAGGATGACTTTAATTCTGGCATTTTATAATCTTTAAATATCTACCTGGAGAGATTCAATAGCCTTTTTCTCCTGTGGAGCTCCCACTACTGGAAAGTTAAAAACTGTGAATGTTGGTAGAGGCACCACTTAGAAACAGGGAATCATAAGAACTAAATTACTCTTGAGCAGTTCTTATACTCAAGAAACTTAGGGCTCTTAGGTGACTTATTCAGTGGATGGCTGCCAGATACCTTCTGTGTAGTACCCAAACTCAGCATGGTGTTGCATAACAGTTACATTCTTCATAGGTAACGGTGCTCTGGCCTTCATATTTGACCTCTTCACAAGTACCTGTGATGCAGGGGTAGTAGCCTGGCCACGTTGCAAAAAGGGAAATAGGTATACAGATTGAAGCTATTATTTTTGAAAATAGTGAGTAATTTCACAGGATCATAGAATATGTTGAGTTGGGAGGGACCTTTAGAAGGTCCCATTTAGTCCAGCCCCCCTGTAGTGAACAGGGACATCTGCAGCTAGAGCAGGTTGCTCAGAGACCTGTCCAACCTCACCTGGAATGGTTCCAGGGATGGGGCTTCTACCACCTCTCTGGGCAACCTGAAAGATTTCTGCTTTCTCTCTAGTCTAAATCTCTCCTCTTTTAGTTAAAAATCATCACCCCTTGTCCTGTTGAAAAAGGCCCTGCTAAAAGACTGTCCCCATCTTTCTTGTAGGCCTGCTTTAAGCACTGGCAACCCCAAGCAGGTCTCCCCAGCTGGAGCCTTCTCCTCTCAGCTGCCCCAGCCCAACTCTCTCCTGCTGGGCTCCCAGCAGAGGGGTTCCCCCCTCGGGGCATTGCTGGGGCTCCTCTGGCCCCGCTCCAGCAGCTCCCTGGCTCTGCTGTGCTGAGGACTCCAGAGCTGCCCCAGCACTGCAGGGGGGTCTCCCAGAGCTGGCAGAGGGGCAGGATCCCCTCCCTTGATGTGAATATCTAATCTGAGTATCCTGTGGCATGGTTGTTTGAGTATTTTAAACAAAATATTCTGTATATAATCATGATATTTGGCATGCTCCAGGACTTGCATTAATTGCAGTAAGAGTGTGCGTGGGCAGTGTCGTCATGAGCAAGATTTCAGATGTTTCAGGTGGACATAGAGGGTGGGAGGAGAAGACTTGGATGAGTTTGTGCAGCTGGACATTGCAGAGTCTGTTCTTTTAGGCACAGGTCTGACTTGGTTTTACTGAGTGTCATTCAGCTGCTTTAAGCAGGGGACTATCCTTTTTCTATTTCTGCCTTTGTCACATGTTTCTGCAGAAGTTTTGGAGTCATCTTAGGTAGAGCAGTTCCTAACTGTGCTTCAGGGGGAGGTAGCACTCTCCTACTTAATGCTGTCAGCTTTTATAGCGAGACAAATAAAGGGCTGAGGTAATTGATTAACTGTGGTAAGTGATGTAGTTTTGGTGAGAGTCGTGTGTGATGGACTTCTTGCTTGGCATCACCACTTCTAAAGCTTGGGCTTCAGCCAGAGGTTACCAAGGTTACCATTTGCAGTTATTTTTAACTGCAAATCCATATTTATATATTAAAATGGGATGGTACCAGGTTGTGAGTGAGTAGACGATTACGTGGTAATTTTTCTGTGCTTTAACTGTTTAGATCTCTTTATTCCTGGTTGATTTTTGTAATCATTGGTTATGCTTCCCACACACTGCCAGTTTGAATACACACTGCTGTGCAAAAGCCATTTCACACATGTGAAGATTGAGGATAGTTTTAAGTGTTTGGAAGTATCTATTTAAATACTAGTTTGCATTTGGGGCCAATCTGGTATGTAAAAAAAAGAAAAAAGATAATTTTGTTGGTTATTTTTTTTTCCCCCCCCTGCATGTATCGTGGCTGCATCTGTGCAATATATCTCTGATTTAGACTTTAATCAAGAGCCATGAATTTTAATTGAAAGTAAAAGATGCATGTGAAATGGCTCATTACAGAGAGTTTGTTTGAGTAAAGGACTAGATCTAGTGTGGACAGAGAGGATGGGAGCTTCCTTTCAGTGGCCTTCACATCAGCATCTTGTTTTGGTACCAAGTATGAGGAGGTAACTTCTGCCAGCAGCACTCTCACTCTTGGCTGCAGCACATCCACTTGTTTTGCCACCAGCTCCCCATGTACCCTGTGGAAAATCACTTAAGCAAATCTTAAATTTCTCCTTTTCCAATGAAATAGGAATACTGGAGCTAATTCTACCCTGGTGGCATTAAGTCAGGGTGTAGAGTGCCCGGAGGTGAAAGGCTCAGAGCCATGTATTATTTATTCCCTATTGTCATGCAGAGGGCTGCTCCCAAAGGCTGGAATGGGGATTATCAGTTTACAAAATGGCTCTTCTGGTGGTAATAACTCTCAACTTCAGCTATCAACTTTGACATCTGATGAACAGTAACCCCGGGAAGAGAGACTTCTCATTTCATTAATGATCCCACAAAGCACGCTGGCCTCAAAAAGTGTCTGTCTTTAAACAGAAGAAATCAATCACACCACTTAAAATAATATTCTCCTCATCATAAAATGTCAAAGCACTGTTTAATATAAACCTTTTCAATTTTAATTTTTCTGCACTTTCTTTTTTTTAAGATGATGCATGTTGCAGTTTAGCAGCTTGGTATTCTGTGTCAAACTATGAATTTCACTCTAAGGAAACTAAGGAGGTGGGGGGGGACAAATGGGAATTTGGACCATGTCTGGTGTAGGGTACCTCCAGAGAAAGACCCCAGGAAAGCAATTAAATGTTCTCCAGGAGGGACTCTGCATCCGCTTCCATACCAGGGAAAGGATGAATCTTCTTTGGGAGGCTGTCACTCTGCCTCAGCCTGGAAACAGGGCATGTCTGAGATGAGCAGAGCTTGAATGGGAGCTTCACAGCATTGCCAAAGCTCAGTTAGGGGTCATATTCAGGTGACCTTATGGGCATTTAAACCCATTTCTTGACTGCAGCATTCCTTCTGGTTAGCAAAAGTGCATGTGATGTGACAAACCAGAGCTGTATCTTTACCTTTCTGGCTGGAGACCTTGTATGAGTTGAATCTCTCCAAAGAACAATGAGCAAACTGACCCCTAAGAAAGGAAAGAAAAAAAAAATTTAAAGTGCTGAAATTTGGACACTGGGTGTAAGAAATATAGTATCCTAGAAATTTCTGTTGAATTGGAGGACAGGGCTGGTACCAGCTACTGTGTAGTAATGGAAGGTACCAGAAGGATGTCTGGCATAGGATGCTTCCCCGTCCCTGGCAGTGTGCTTGGGCACTGTGCTGCATGAAGTCTGAACCTAGCAGGTGGATTTTTTTTTTAAGCAAAGGCATGCATTTATTCCCAGCCTACAATTTGTAAATTCTTCATAGTACAGGAAAACTCCCGTTGCTTTCTTTTCTCTCCTGTACCTCATTTAGGCATCAGAGAAAGAAACATCTGTCTCTCTGGAGAAAACCAAGCAAACAAGCAAACAGCCCCCACCCATCCCTCTTCTACAGAAATAGCTGATGTAGAGTGAGGAAACACTCTGCCTGTACTTCTGACCACGTGCCATGGCATTCTAGTGGTTTACTTTCTAGACATATTAAACTGTGTTTGACACTTGAGTAATCTTTGACGTGCAGGTGAAGAGGTGGCTGTGAAATCATGCTTGGGGCTTACCCCTCCTTTTGCTGGGATTTGCACACAAGGGAACCTCTTCATGGCCAGAGCAGCAGAGACAAGCAGTAAACACCAAAAACCCAAAATGAACATTTTTTTATCCATTGCTACAAGCAAATCATTGGTGATTGTGACAGATACAGCTTTCCTTTCATATCAGTGCCTGAGAGATGATAGAATCAGAGAATTGTCTAGGTTGGAAACGATCTTTGAGATCATCAAGTCCAGCTGTTATCCCACACTGCCAGGTCACCACTGACCCATGTCCCTCAGCACCACATCTCCATGGCTTGGAAACCCCTTCAGGGATGGGGACTCCACCACTTCCCTACGCAGCCTTTCAGCTGACAACCCTTTTAGTGAACAAATTTTTCCTAATATCCAACCTAAATCTCCCCTGGTGCAACTTGAGGCTTTTTCCTTTTGTCCTGTCACTTGTTTCTTGGGAGAAGAGACCAACCCTCACTTGGCTCCAGCCTCTTTTCAGGGAGTTGTTGAGAGTGAGAAGGTCTCCCCTGAGCCTCCTTTTCTCCAGGCTGAATAACCCCTGGTCCCTCAGCCTCTCCTCACAAGACTCATGCTCTAGACCCTTCAGATGGTAAGGAGATGAAGAAAACTGGGGCCTTAAAGAGCATCCATGTTTTCTCAGAGGGAAAGAACAGAGTATTAGAGGCTGTGTGATGGTTGGCAGTGAGACACGGTTCAAATACTTATTCTTAAAAATGATGTTGGCAACTCTTCCTCCAGGCACGATGGAATCTTCATCTGCATTCTCAAATAGGCAAATGATTACAGCCTTGACATTTGATTTAATCATTTCAAAATCCTGAGTATTGTCTGATGAGAGGTGCTGCTGTTGTGGTTATTCTGCAGCTATCTGCAGAGCTGAAAAGCTGCTCTTGGCATTTTTGCTGGCGTGTGCTCTGCATATGGATCGTTCTCTGCTCAGGGCTGGTGGGATCTCCCGCCTGGTGCAGGTGTCGGAACAGTGCAAGCTCTGTCAGGGTTCTTGTGACTTTTCAATTATCTCCTCAGCTGCATGAATACCAATGCAGAACATGGAAATAAAATATTTCACTTGCTCTTTTCCAGGTCAACGGTGACATTCCACCTCGATTAAAGAAGAGTGCCCATGAAATAATCCTGGATTTCATCCGATCGCGGCCTCCGTTAAATCCCGTACGTAATCCAGCGGGCTTCATTACAAAAATGTCTCTTTTAAAGCACATTTGTGACCAGGGAATATGTTAAATAGTAGGTGTTCTGACATAGACTTTCAAAAATACTGTCTTTTGTAAATAGAACATGATCTCTTGAAAGAACAATCTGTAATATCTGGCACCAATTAACAGCTGCTATTACCAGCAGTCCTTTGTCTCTGTGAAACCATCATGAATTGGGGAAAAATACAATCCTCTTTCCAATTCATATGAGTTTTACAATTGACTGCATGTAAAATCAAATCACAACATTCTACACTTCTTTTTGTAAAAGAGTGTACAATCATCTCCTGTCAAGGAAGGACTGGTCTATGTAAATATGATTATCTTTATATCTCAAGGCCTCGGCAAGAAAACTGAAACCAACCCCACCACGGCCACGCAGCCTTCATGAGAGGATCCTGGAGGAAATCAAGGCAGAGAGGAAGCTACGTCCAGTCTCCCCTGATGAGATAAGGCGTAGCAGGCTGGGTAAGCACATTCCTAGTTTTTACCTGCAGCATCCACAGAAAAATTCCCACGTAAGCCATGTCTGTGAGGTGTCAGGGAAAATAAAATTATCCTCATCCCTTCAGAAAAAGAAAGAACCTCCAGGCTTTGCTAGGGCTGTGCAGTCTTTGTGCTAAGTTATATTTAAAATTAAGACACCATATGGTTCAGCTTGATTCCCTTCAAGTTTTTAATGTAAATATTTGATAAATGTAATGGCATTATCTTGTTTGTTGCACATGACAGTGGATGTTAGATTTGCTCAGAATGGAATGGGCACTGCTTCTCCCCAGTGCAATATTCCTACATACCTGCAAGTATTCTTCACGTCTGGTTTTAATTATTTTATTCTCTTTGTTTCCTGTTGTTAACATTACTCTTTATTTGAATTTAAAATGCATTTTTATTTTGTTTGATGAATCTATTGCTTTTATTTCAAGTCTAAATATTTGCTTATTATTATTATTATGGAGCATATTTTTGTATATATTTTCAGTGGGCAAATAACTCCAACTTGCACTGCAGTGCACATTCAACAACCCACTATGAAATTACACAAATGCTGTGTTCTTCAATGACCATCAATTTGCTTTAGTTCAATGGTTCTGATGACAAAAGCATGACAAATACAGTCTCACATTGTGCATCTCTTCAAGAGCACAATACTTATCTGTATCAGAAAAACTAAACTAGCTGGATTTCTGAAGAGCAGAAGTGGCATCTTATGGCTTAAAATCATGAAATAATCCACATACGTACTCCTTGTCACTGTTTTTTCTCAAATTATTTTGTGCTTGCCACACGTGCTCAAAGGCACTCGTCCAGATTCAAGTGGGCTGTGACAGCTCATTGTCTCCAGAGAAAAACAATTTCATAAGTCTTGCTTTGTTGCCTTGTTTTTGAAGTGCTCGGCAGAGTTTGGTGAATGCTTGGATGCATTTTTAAAAGCATGATCTTTGGAATATTGTTTCTTTGGCCCTTCTCGTTTCTGCTTTGGATTCAGTTTGTGCTTGCTGTGTTGATTAAAGTTCCTAACAGGACTAGACATTTTTCAAATGTAGGAAGCTTGTAAAAACATGAAATGATTCCTTACTTTTCTTTCAAACATTCCATTTCACTATTTTATGTTTTGCCTCTGGGAAGTATGTTGTCCACTCAGGAGTAGCAAATTTGATCTAATAGGTCTTTAAAATTTCTAACTGATATCAATGGCATCAAACTCATTTAGTAAACAGTTTCTAAAAACAATATTAAATTTTGGAATATTACTGGGCTGGTTTTGGGGCATGGCCTCCAATGGGGGATATTTGTCTTCCACTGATTCTTCATTTTCTGTTAAAGAATTAAATTTTTGAGTTTTGGAACTGTGGTAGTTCCCCTTCAGTCCAGTGAATTGTTTGGATCAAATTCCATGTTCCTGGAGATGTAAAAGGGGATGTACACAAGTTTTATTTCCCAAGTGTTTATTTGCTGCTGGCATGAAGAAGAAAAAAAGAGCAAAGGCCTTGAAGATAATTTTTTATGTTGAAACATGAGATTTTGTTCTTTGTCACACTGAAATGACTGTTATGGCCAAAGCTCCTTTTAGATTACAGTGTGTGTGTGCAGAGTTGGGAATGGAGTAAAGCTGATGACATTCATCAGTATGGTACAGATGGGTCAGCCATAGAGTTTAGATGACCACTGAATGGAATTTACTGTAACATCATGTAAGGTAATGAGGTTTAAGGATTATAAATCTAAGTAGAAACAACATGTGGGATACTTGCACCATCTGGACAGAAATATTTGTTTCTATTAAAAAGAAGAAAAGGGAAGAATGTTAGAGTGAAGTATTTGGGAGTAGAAGATAAATTGTATGTCCATGTCCCAGAGTTACTCCTTGTCACTCAGTTTAGAGCAGCCAGGAGCACAGCCACACTTGACTCTTGGGGCAGTGGGTGCTGGACTCTTGCAGTTCTGCTCGGGGATACGGGTGGACCTGTGGCCTGTGTTTCCCAGCAGCCACAGGCCATGTCCCACTGCTCTGCACAGCACAGGAGCACAGGTAAGATGGTCGTTACCCTGAGCTGCTGCTGAGAAGAGTCACCCCCTGGCTGGCCACTCTCCATCTAAAACTGGAAACGGGAGTTTAATCTTGGAAGCTGTTCTCACAAAGGGAGAGGTTTGAGTAGAGGAATTGGGAGTGAGCTTTCAAATGACCTCATAAACTCATCAGAGCAAGCTATGGAGGCAAGCACAGCCTTGAGGGACATGTCCTTTTAAATAAAGGCATGGATTTGTGCCCTGAGCAAGTCGAGCTAATGGAGCTTGGAGAAAACTTGGTTTCATGTAGGTTTTATCAGCCTTCAGTTAGGGCTCAGCACTAGGTGATAAACACTCAGGCTTTAAAATGTATGTGCCTTGATGCTTGAAGTTCAGGTGGGGGTTTAGGTGCTGTTTCTGGAGCTGCTATCTGTGGCTGATGTTGTCTAGTTAATGAACTACAGGAAAAATACCCTGTCTCCCAGATTTGCCACCGAGTCAGCCACCTACACAGAACTTGTCCCAGCACAACCTGTTTTTAAACATCATTTAATGCAGTGGTGTCTGTGGCTGGCAGACCCTTTCATACCAACTTGTGTGTTTATCAGCTGTCAAGTAAGACAGATAAGCTGATATCAGTCAGTTTTGGTGTATTCTTGTACCTTTTTGTCACTGGGCTTGGCCTACTTGTTTGGATTAGTGCATCAAAATTTTGTTTTCAGTTGGGAAATGTTTTGAGTGTCTGCTCCCTGAATTACACTAATTGGAAATACAGATATTTCTTTCCAGAAATAAAGAACGATCTGAGCACATTCTTATCTAGGAATAAAACTATTCAAGGCCCAGAAAGAAGGGGATAATACTATGGATATATTCTAAAGGCTAAGTTCATCTAAGGTTTTAAAAAGAACAAGAGTCAGCACAAATCACACTGTTTGGCCTTTTTTTCCATCCTCTTCAAGGAAAGTACTGCTCAAGCTTAGCTTGAGTGTCTCTCTTTATTAGTTTAATTATAATCACTGGAGATTATGCTTAAAAAAATTGGAAATATCTTTATTTCAGGTCACTGAAACTTGTGTGAAATGTGGCTTTGTACTTTCAAATTATTTTCAGCTTTTTCTCTCTTGCTCTCCTCTGTTTTCCCTCTCCCCGTTCCCTCTTTGATGGCTTTTTAATTGAAAATATTCCATTTGTAAGATAGTTGCCTCTTGTTTTGGTATTTGCTTTATGAAATTCCAAGAATCTCATTCTACAAGTATACAAATATATTTATAATGACTCTGTTTGCAAGTCGCATTTATGCTACTGTAGTTTATAGACTTTGAGCTTTACTACAGTAAAGCAACAGTATGTCTGACACATTTTGGATTTAGGCAACAGAATCCAAAATGTCTCCAGTGGAATTAATCTTTTGTTTTCATTACCCCTCTGTTTTTCTAATAGCTGAATTGTTTTCTTTTTGTTGTTTTTGTTTCTTTTTTTGCAGCAATACGGCCACTTAGCATGTCTTACAGTTTTGACTTGTCAGGTAAAAGGTGCAGCAGCACCTGACGTGGTTATTGTGCTTATTGTGAAATTTGTTCCATCTGTTTGTTGAATTTTAAGAAAGAAACTTGAAGGGATTCTTCCAAGATATGGTCAGTGAAAATAAAAATTAATTATTTATTAATATTTACATTTCCTTTGCCACAAAAGCATGCCTAGGTATAGGAAACAACCATATTTCACCTGAAATAGAGTGCTGGAATTCTGTTTAAATAAATAGCCAAAATAAGGTGGCCCAGAGCAATGCTAAACTCTAAAAAGGATTGCAAAATACAGTGTCACCTTCAAGTCTGATATACTCATTTATTAATCTGACCTTTGTGTCTTTACACTCACTTCTTGACTTAGACCATCTTTTCCAGTATTTCATTTTTCACAAGGATCCAAAAACTAGTTTTGGATTCATCTACCTTTCTAGACTTAATAAAATACACCTATAAATACTAATCTAGACAGGAACTGTCAGTTCTACATGGTATGTTTATAGCAAATACTTTGTGAGTTGTGAAATCAAAAATGTTTGCTTAAAAGCAGCTAAACCTTCCTTCTTTACTTGTTAGCAAAATAAATTGCTGAGGTTAGCTGGTACTAGCTGATGCAGAGGATTCAATACCTCGTTCATCAACTGTCTAATATCAAATTTAAATTTTCCTCTTGGTGGCCATTAGTTAGGATGTGCAGTAACTTCATGAACATGTTATACTCCAGAGACAGCAACATCAGGTGGAGCTTGTGCCTACTGGCCAAAAAATAACTCAGTTTCTCCCTCATTGTACACTATTTCCAGGAGGGCCAGGCCCAAAGACTCCATCACTGAGACTGGAAATATCTTCCACTGGCCTCAGAGGTTTGTCTGCTGAGGAGAGCTCTTATACTCTTACCTAATTTCTCTGCTCCCTCTCTTCCCCAAGCTCCCCTCCAAGCCTGTGACTCACGCTCTTCTTTTCCTGCTCATTTATTCACAAGGCAGCCTGCTTAAACCCATGGAACCCTGGAACAATTTTTTTTTTTTTTCTTGTATTAACCAGGTTGATTTTTCTGCTCTTTGGGTGATGCAAACCTGCTTGCTTACCTGATCAGATGATCAGCAAGCTGGCTGAGGTCAGGTGATGAGCGTGGGTGGCTGGGAGGAAGGAACAGGCTCTCCCCATCAGAGACAGTGGCAAGCTGTTCATCCAGCTCAGGGCCTTTTGTGAAACCTTACACTCAGGCATATTGTACAGCTACTGCAGCTGCCTGGTGGGATTCAATTTATATATGTGCTTGGTGTCATGTTTTACTCCACTGAAAGCTGCAGGGTCCCCAGGGGACTTCAGGCAAACTTGCATTTTTAAAAAGTATTGCCACTTCCAGATACTCCAAAAGTCCTGTTAGTTTTAACTCTATAAAACTGAATGTGCCAGTGACCAACAAATGAGAAATGTTTAGTTCTGTCCTTCTACATGTGTCTGTCTGCTTCTTCTTTTGCCTTTTACTTCCAAGAATCTAGAGACATCCTCATTTGTTTAAATCCAAACAATGTTTTGTAAAAGCTCCCCTCACAATCCATAAATTCATTACCATGATGTTTTTGTTTTAAAATAGTTTCATAACAATCTATGCTGTATTTGGATTTGCTCGTTTTGACTGACCACTGAAGAACTCTTCCTGTTTTCTTTATCATTCTTCCAAATGTGATTGGTTTTGTTTTTCCAAGTCCTGTGTTTCTCAGTAAATAGTATGCTACAGCATGACCGAGTGATCTGGTAAATTGTCTTCAGGAGTAAATTCAGGATGATTAAAACATTCCAGTTAGGTAGATGAGAGACACCACATGAGCAGTACAAATGAAGTGGGTGGGTTGGGATGTCGACAGCGAGCTGATAAGCAGTAGTTTGGATGTTGTTGCTTTGTGTGCTTTTCCTTTTTGCTGTACTTTGGGTGGGGAAGCTCCACTGTGCTTTCATCACTGGTTCCACATGCTTGCTTTTTCACTGCTTCACTGCTCTCTGCTTGATGGAACTGCTGGCATGTAGGAACACAAACCAGCTGCAGAATGAAGTGTAGTTGGTATGTGATGCTACCCAGCTCCATGGATGTGCCTGCTGTTATCCCAAAGAGGAGAAGAGGGGTGCCTGGGACCTCCTGGTCCACTTCTGTTTCTTACTGGTAGATCAGGAGGAGGAAGTGGTAGCTACCTGTGATAAGAGTTATCCGAGAGGTACTCGGATACCAGCTAAGGACCCACTTCCTCTAATAGAAATTTAGCTTAAAACTTAATTTTGATGCTTTGTGTTGGGTTCAGCTCAAAAGATCAGTCATGCCCACTCTTAACACTCAGGTTCTTCCCTCAGAGCTACATACGTGGCTGCTTTGAAGTTGTTACTTCAGAAACAGGTGGTACATTTTGGGGGTGGAGGGAGTGAAAGGAGAAAAGAAAAAGGAAACTGAATCATGATTTAACCCTAAATTTTATAGAGGTTTTCTCTGTCATGCCCAAACCTGTGGAATGTGTATCTCTGTTGTAAGGTGATTTGTATCACTGTTGGCTTTACAAAATCTGTGTCAGCCCAGAGTGAGGAAGGAACTCCACCAGGTTCTGGTAATCTTTTAATTTAGCTAACAGAAGAGTAAATGTGATGCAGACACCAGCAACAGACTGGCAGCTTGGTCTGCTGATTTATTAGTTCTCAGGTTTGACTTCGACATATAAGTCCATTAAAGAGCACATCCCCTTATTATCCATCTATAATCTGTCCCAGAATATTATCATCATACCAGCAAAAAGTAAAACTGTATTAATTGGCAAATCCATTTTAGAATACTTTTAAACTCAGTGTAAAAATTGTAAGGTTGAGGAGTACATCTGCTCTGGGGAATAAAATTCAGACTTCTGTTGTCGTTCCTGGCCAGGGAGAGCTGGTTAGGAGGCAGACAGCATATGGTTACATGACCACTGTGGTTTGCATGTAATCTGTGGTCTGCTTAATTCCTTGTTTCGTAAGAGACCTAATCTTACATGTAAATAAAGACACATTTCATATTATCCTAGGGTGTTTTTTTTTTTGTCTCCCCTTTCTTCAGGCTAGTCAGGGAAGGTCAACACAAAGATAAACTAATCAAATTAAGACCACCTCTCCTTTCATTTCCCTGTTGTAATGAGAGCTTAGAAGAAGCTCCAATGAAACCAAACATACTCAGCCACTTTACAGGTGCTGTTCATTGTGCTTGCTGCTTGAAAACAGAAGTGACACTCTCCACCAGTGTCTGACTCTAATGAAATCTTAACCCCAAGCTGTTACTCACACAAGCCTTTTTTTAATACCATTTGAATCGTCGTCAAAACATTTAGTTTTTTTATGAAATTAGAGATTGTGAACCACAACCCATTAAAAAAAAAATTTAGAATTTTGTTTCAAAGAATTGGCTATTAATTTCTTCTGTCATAGTGATTTTTGTAAGCGTTAGTCTATTTGTTGGTTCTGACTTGTTTCTCTTTATTAATTTTACCTTGTTTGTGATGATGTATGATCTATTGTCACATGGTAATATATTGACAAATTACATCACTAAAATAGCTTACAGTAGCAATTTTTTTGTCTATATCTGCTAAGAAATTCTGGTTTTAATTTTGGAGCAAGTTATTTTTGTTGAAAGCTCTTTGCTGAAACAGTAAAATTGCATGGTTCTTTCCTTAAATTATGATAATCCATTTGTTCATGTATATCTAGTACTGTAAATTTTGGAATGGTGAACTGGAACACTGCTGACAAAATGGATTTCATAAGTTGGATGGTTTTCTAATTTTGCTTTAGTGCTTGTGAGTTGTAAAACTTACTCCCTGTTCTTTTCTTAAGAAGAAAAAATGGTGATAAATTACTTTTCCTTCTGAAGAGCCCTTCAGAACAAATACTGTGTTGGATTGTCTTCTTGATTCGCCTAAAGCTTCTCTGGTGTTTCAAGAAGACTTATAAACCAACATATGAAGAACTCAACACCATGCATGAGCAACTCTTACATGCGTGAATGTAAATAACAGCTGCTTTAGGCTTTGTAGATACTGATTAGCTACATAAATTACCTTCAAAATGGATCAGAAATTTCCGTTTCTGAGGCCTAAAGAAATTGTGTGTAAATTCTTGGGGAGTGGAAGCAACAAAACCAACCAATCAACAACAAAACCCAACAGAAAACAATGTCTGAGGTACCCTGGATATCCGTTCCATCACCTCCCATAGCTCTCATCCACGTCTGGTGGATGTTCCCTCCTCTTGTCTCTCCTCAGACCTACTGTGTGCTTTATGTTTTTGGAAGGAGGGCAGTACTATTTGCCTTCCAATCGTTTACTTTCCCAGTGAGTCCAACAGTACTTACAGGCCACTCTTCACCCTCCTGACCGTCAAGCAGGGGAGTTAACACCCAGGAAGTTTTTGGGAGGAGGGACACCACCTTTGGCTGTGGTGCTGGTGGTGCTGCTCCATTGGACAGGTTGTTCTGGAACCGCCCTGTGCAATCAAAAGACAAATCAAAGTTTTTTCTCTTGCTCATTTGGGAAACCCTGAGCTTCTTCAATCAACGCCTGCCAGCTAATTATGAGGTCTCCAGAAGTGATACTGGCAGCAGGGAGGGGTTTCTGCTTTCCTGCTGTCGCTTCCTGGGCTTGTGTTGAGCAGCTGCCTTGAATGTATTTGATGTGGAGGACGCCCATGCTGCACTCGCAGAAGGCTAGGAGGAAAAAACAAAACGTGACCTGTAAGCCATAGTGCTAGTCAGGACACTCATTAGCAAAGCCTTTGAAGATAGGAACTAAGGGTTACAGAGTCTAAGTCTTTGATTGCAGCCCTTTGTAGGGAGGACCCAAAGGCAGTAATAACACTGTAGTACACAGATTCACAGGCTTGGAATGTCACCGTGGCTTTAATAGTCCAAGTCATCGCCTTCTCGTACACTCCCAGTTGAAGGTGGGATTGATAGAGGAACCATAGTACATCCCCTGTCCTTTCTAGCTCAGTTTCCAGCATGTGGCAATAACCTCTAATTAATTCTTTAAAATATATATTGATTTAACTTATTCCTCTTCTTACTCATTTTCAACAGCTGCTGTGGTGAGAATGTTGTAAAACAGCCCTACTGCTGCAACTGGCCCTTCGTCTAGACTGTAGTTTTAATTAACCCGGTGCAAGAACAGCTTTTATCAATGCAGATTGTGTTGTAGCTGCAGTGGCCGTGTCTGGTTATGCCAAGGGGACGATGTAAAGAACTCCAGGTGCTGTGTGAGTGCTGACATTGTTGGCACTGGGGAGCATCTGGGTGGTACCATTTCCCTGTCACAGTCCTCCCAGTAACCTAAGGTACGAGTCATTTGACCTCCTGTGCCTCTTTTCACCGTGTATGAAAATGGGAATAATAACTGCCCATTACCCTTAAATACCTGGAGGCACTTTGTTATTACAAGACTGGGGAAGGAGTCCTGTAATTACATGGGTAGAAAAACACACTTGTAGAAAGACCAGATGCTTAGGTATACATGCAAATGGGAGGTTAAAAGCTTCTCTTCCTTGTCCCTCCAACATAACTTTCTTCAGATTGGAATACTGCACTTTGTACTTTTACAGGGATAAAACTGATTTATAAGACCAAACTCTGAAGCTCTCCTAAAATATCAAAGCCTGAGTCCTTATCTTGATGTCTAAGCTAAGCTGGGCTAAGCACAGCAGACCCAGGGCTTATGTTATCCAAGATCTTCTTTGCACACTGGCAGAAATCCCGAGTAATTTACTCGCTCGAGCTACAGCCTTGTAGAACTCAAGCAGATGAAAGTAGAGCTGGAGCCTCATGTTTCTGCTGTGACATGAAGATTTGACATCATAGGCATATTTTTAATTCAAATGAGCCTAAGACTTGTGCCTATTTTTGATGAATGCTAGTTGTTTAGCTCATTTTCATTCCTTTTCTGTGTGGGGCAGAATAAAGTGTGATTCTGCCCTCACAGGAAAAACTGGGTTTACTCCATGCTTAACCTCCTGATTTCTGTGTCGTGTTGTCTTCAGATTCACTGGAAACCCACTTGTCCAGATACAGTTATGCATTCTTCTGATACTTGTTAAATTGCTAATTGTGGACTATAAGTTGAAGGAAAATTCTTTTCGGCTTTAACACAGGATTATTTTTTTTAAACTTGATTATTGTTGGTCTGAGATTGGTTTTTAGTATTATGCACTCCTGCTTTTTCCACTGCTTTCATTCTTCCACATTGCTTCTGTACCGTGAGCCATTGCCTGTAGTTCTCTGAGCAGTTACTGCTAGTGAAATAATTGCACACATGTAACTATCACAGTATTTTTTTCTCCTTTTGTGTGTATTGCCTTGACAGTAAGATTTGAGAAGGCAAAACAAGAACTAGATCCAAACACCAATTGTTCTGTTTCTTTTGCTAGATGTATCTACACCAGAGGCTGGAAGAAAAGCAGATGCTTCTGTAGTCAATGGTGGCCCAGCACCACAAGAAAAGCAGAATGGGGCCACACAAGTGACAGTACAACGCAAGAGACTCCTTAAAGCTCCCACGTTGGCTGAACTTGACAGCTCAGATTCAGAGGTAAAAAAAATCAGGACACAACTTGCTTCTCGATTTGTCAGAATTGAGTCTTGTTCCTTAAATTGCTGAACTGATCTGCTGAGAAGTGATTTTGCAGACCATCATCTGAATTTTCCATGACTGCTTTGTCAGCCCACAGAACTTCAAAAAGAGTAGATCAGACCTCAAGAAAGAGAATAGTCTTTTAAAATGTTAAATGCTAATTTTGGCCTTAAACCCAGTATTTACTAATTTTTCTAAATGCCCAGTGCCTGTCCACAGTGTATATGTAGCAACTCTACTTTTGGAAAGATAGGCTGGGGAGAAATTTATCTCTTTGCATACTTTCTTGATCTGTGAATGGTTGGCCCTCTTTGTATTCGGGGTTATCCTGTCAGTGACTTGTGTGGGTGCATAATTTGGTGCATCTGTTCTGAAAGCAGAAGAGATTTGCATTCTGAAATCTCTTAGCAGTGTTTAAAATTACAATAGAGGCTGTATGAGGTTTTGTTAATATGAATGAAGCTGGGCAGGATGCAAGGATATTAAGACCTGTCAGTTAGAGTTGGATCTTGAACTTGCAGCTTCCTAGCTTGTAGCTCCACACATCCTGAAGGTAATGCAGCATGGTATTTCACACAGAAAAATAAGCAGAAGTCAGTCAAAGAAAATTTTGTGAAGGGAAATGTGAAGTGGTTCTTGTATGAGTGAAAAATGTCTGATGGTGATTATTGATTAGGGAATACTGTGTAGGCAAGTGAAGTCAGATAGAATGAGCTTTGGAACATACAGCAAAAGATAAATTGAAAATCAATCAGGCACGTGGAGCTGTCACAGAGAACAGATGCTGCACTGGCTTGAGTCAACGGAAGTAGCTGGTGAGGCAATGAAGATGATTAAGATGCTCAGCAGATACTGGTTTGGGCTCAGGAACAGGGCAGAAGTAGTGTAAATAAACAACCTCAAGGGAGCTTGGGTGAGATTTTCTGAGCTGACAAAGGGGGTGGGATGTAGAACATCTGAGGAAAGTGAAGATTGCTCTGTCAAAATGTCTTTTTTTTTTTTTCCCCCTGACTTTTACTTTGTACGTACTGCACAGGAGAGTGTGTGTTGTCCTGACTGCCTAGAAATGAGTCGGCCACCTCTTTGCCTGCAATTTGAATTGGGCTTAACCTACTTAGAGTTACTCACTGGGAGTTAAATCATGACTGTGTTATGCCCTAAATTACAGGCTGCAGATACCTGCAGTGCAGAGCTGTGGACCTCCAAATGAGCTGAGATACAGATGCATTTTCTTCTCCCTGCATCCCCTTTGTTCTTTCAGCTGTGTTGTGATGCAGACTACACCCCCACTCTCTGTGTTGCCAGCCAGAAGTGACAGGGAAGGTCCAATCCAGCCCTGTCCCCCTTAGCTAGAGAGAGTGAATATTGTACAAACTGGTCCTGCTTTCTGCTCTTGCTTTTTCCTGCATCACCACTAGAAACACAGTTTCAGAGGGGGAGCAGGAGGTGCCATTTTGCTTTGTGTGGCTAAGAGAAGTAGCAATCTAATAGTGATTTTTTGATACAGGTCTAAAAACTGTGTCTTCCTAATGAAGATGCTGCTATCTGGACAAAAATCATGTTGTCAAGGGTTAGGGCTGGGCTGGGCACTAAACGAATGACAGACTCTCTCTGTTAACCCCTCTGTCTGCCCAAAGGGGAGAAGAATGGGAATAGGGAAAGGAGACTTAGGAACTGGAAATGAAAACTAAAACAACTTTAGTGAAAATAATAACAGTAAAATGGAATAGATACAAAAGCAGTATCATCACCACTGGTGCTGTGGGCAGGCACTGGGGAAGTCCCAGACTGGACTCAGCAGCAGATGGGAACCAGATTAAGGAGCTAGATTCTGGAACTGGATTCAGGGACACATGGATCAGGATCAAAGGCAGAACAGAGTCCTCATCGGATGCTGGCCATTAAAGAAGAGGCTTGACCCTTGTGATCCCTCAGCTTTATACTGAATATGACGTAGATGGGTTGGAATCCCTCACTGGTCAGTTTGGGGTCACCTCTCCTGGCTGCTCCTCCCTGCAGGTGCCACCTCTTGTTTTCTGTACCCCCATCATGATACACAAGATTTCACAGTGACCTTGGTCTGCCCAGGATCAATTATGAGCAAGAGCCTTTCTGCACAGCCCAGCCCTTGGCAGTAGTTCTATGCATGAGAGTCTAATGGAGGGCTATGAAGATGCTGAGGGGACTGGAGCATCTCTGTGCTGAGGAAAGGCTGAAAGCCCTGGGCTGGTTACCCTGGAGAAGAGAAGACAGAGTGGATATGATCAATGTCATCAATATCTAAGAGGCCTTTGGTGGTCAAGAGGATGGAACCAGACTCTTTTCAGCGGTGCCTGGTGACTGGAACACAGGAGGTTCCACCTGAACAGGAGGGATAACTTTCCTGTGAGGGTGCCAAGCCTGGAGCAGCTGCCCAGAGAGGTTATGGAGTCTCCTCTGGAGAGATTACAAACCCACCTGGACACCATCCTGGGCACCCTGCTGTGGGTGACCCTGCTGGAGCAGGGGGTGATCTGGATAAAGTGATCTGCAGAGGTCCCTTCCAGCCCCCACCATTCTGTGGTTTCTGGAAGTAAAACAGGCAGTGTAGCTAAATGAGCCCATTTAGCTCATGAGTGAAATTTTGGCTCAAACTTCCTACAAGCTTCCCATCACAGCTGTTCTGTGGGGTCACACTTGATATGGGACAGTGAATATATAGTTTTGGGGTCTGGTTTGAGTCCCTCTGCAGAATACTGCGTTGTGGAACAGGATACACCCCAGTGTCCTTTCAGCTAGTGGAGGTTTCCCTGCTTCCAGTTCACATAACTCAGGAAATCTGTGAGAGAGAAGCTCAGCCACTGGCTGGATTTTAGAGCAGTCGCTTGTTTGATCTGTAAATCTTGACAATTTAAATGATGTGTCTTCTTGGTTAAAAGCATTCACATTAGAGCTAAAGAGCATTCACACTCAGTCCTTCAACTCAGCTCCTTTGGGAGGCTTCTGTGATGATCTGTATCTGGTGGTTGAAGGCAGAGGTTTTAAGTGAAAGCAAAGGATTTAATAATTTGGACAGCATAATGCTGTAGGATAGCTGAAAGGAGTCAGTCAAAGCCCATTTCACCTTCATTCATCTTGGAGGTATTGCTCTTGGCTGTTGTGATGAAACAGGCTTATAGAATGAATGAGATTTCTTTTAAATACAGAAGGAAGGAGAAATACACCAGGATTAGGGATTAGAGAACAGTGCAGTGGAGATCAGATTAATTTTGCTTTACCTGGGTCACTTGTATGAGTGGCTCTCATTCCTTTGGAGACCAGAGGAGTCCAAGTGCTGATTCATACAAAGTTCAGTTATTGTATCTGCTGTTCCTGCAAATCCTTGAAAGTCCTTAAATACAATGAAGAAAATGAACAGGTTGCAGTGGATTCATGAACCTCTTTTCTTATCTTGTTCTTTCATACACTAGTTAAATACACTGAATTCCAACCACACACCCATTTATTCCATAATACTCCATAAAAATGCAGTGCTGAAAATTCCATTTACTCTGTGCTGTGTAGGGTCAGTGTTTCTCTCAGGACTTCTTCTAGGGCTTTGGGTGATTGAATGGTGCAAAATACCTTTGATAGCTTGTGATTTCTGTGTGCTAAAAAGCAGTAAGCGAAGCAAAAACAACCCCTAAGGAACTAAAAACCAAAGAGGTTTCTTTTCCTCTTGCCACACAGGAGGAATCAGTGCAGAAATCAGCAAGCAGCAGCAGCATCTCCCCCTCACAAGCAGAAGACCCCTCTCAAGAAGGCACCAGCAGCAGAAAGAGTAAGTATTGATAAGAGAGTCCAGTGGCTGCTTGTCCACACTTCTGTTGTCTTCTGTTCTATGAACTTTGTCTGAAACTTTTCTAGAAAGCTGAAGCCGAGTGGTGTTAATGGAATAAATCTCTCAAGCTGAACCCTAGAGGCTGCTGAATAGGTCAAATGTGATTAACAATTGGATGGCTTTAGCTTCCACTGCATCTGAGTATATATCTGAGTATAGTTGATGTGGAACTGTAGAGGAAGTCACAACAGGATGGGGGGTAGTTTAGCTGTCCACATTTCATGAGAAAATTTGTTGCTGCAGAAACACATTTTAACCTAAGACCAATGTAACTGTTTCCTGCATCTGTCACCATGGCAGTGGATGTATTTGTTTGAAAGACACATAATAATCACCAGTATGTCTCATAAATACTTACTGGGAAGAGGGCAGGATCTGTTCTTTTTTTTTCAGGTGTAGTTATTGTAGGCTTTACTGTGTAACTCTCTTTTTCATTTGTTTCAAAGCATTTCAGTTTCACTGGAAAGGTTTTGTAATGAAGAGTGTAATCTGTGCACAATGGTGAAATCAGTAGAATAAGCCAATACCCTGAAAGACCCAATTTATGTATGATGGTAACTGAACAGTAGCATGCCTGTATTTGCCAGTTTTATGAATATTGCTCTTCTCTCAGCCTGGGAAATTTAATGAACGTGATACCTCTCTTGAAGGTACTTTGGGTGTATATGTTCTAGCAGATCAGTGCCTCGTTTAAGTACAATGTTATCTGACAGTCTGTTTTACAAGAACTAATTGTTATTATCCTGGTTGAATCTCCAGTGCCTCCAAAGTTCTTGCCCATATCCTCTACACCACAGCCTGAGAGACGGAAGCCACCGCAGAGGCGACACTCCATTGAAAAGGAAACGCCAACCAATGTGAGACAGTTCTTACCACCTTCAAAACAGAACTCCAAATCACTTGTAAGTGGAGTGGGTGGTAGGAAACAGAAAAAGAGGCATGCTAAGAGTATAACGAAAACTGAAACTAGGCTGAAGTGTGATTAGGACTTACTCAAAGAAAACTCTATTCAGAAACAGCCCTTGGCTACTAAAGACGTTTTGAAATCAAGATTTGAACTTTGTCTCTCTAGCGTATTTATCCAAAATCCCAGGCACAGGTGCCTCAGAAAACATTTGCACTTTGATTAGGACCCTAGGTAAAGCCACGTGTCTTGATTTTATTTCAGAGTGTCACCAAAAGAGATGAACTTCACCTTACTGATTTTCCGTTTGAGTAGAGACAATGCCAAAGAAGTGGATCGATTTGGGGGAGTTAGTTGTTGGAAGTATTTTAGTTAATGGCTGAATGAATGAAATGGTTTCCTTTCTTCCCACCTTAGGAACTTGCATGATAATGTTTATAGGTATGAAAGCTCTTTCAGTAATCCAAATGAAGGTTTGTCTGTGTCACTTTATTGAAGTTACTGAGGCAAAAACCTGTATTATTGCTTGAAAAGAAAGTACAGTACATTTGATCAATTAGCTTTAATTGAGAGCTGTTTTCCAACAGAGTATAAACAGCAAAGGGTATGAAATCCTGGTTCATTTATGCTGACATACTGATCAGTTCTTTGTAATTTCATGCAGGATATGTTGTTCCTCGTCTCTTTTCCTGCCAGCAAGGTTTTGAAGTGTGCCCCATGAGGTGTTGGTGAATAGAGAAACTGATAAACACATCCTAGTTTTGAAAGGAGAGAACATTCACTCACCTCGTCTCTTAGTCCGGGGGTATTAATGGGGTTTGAAGAGTGTTCTTGTTGGCCCAAGAGATGGTAGCCAGGATCCAAACCTATTAGATGATGAAGTTGACCAGTAACATTCCCACAGCATGCATCCTCCTCTTCTTTTCAGAGGGTCTGTTGGATTTGGTTCATTATATCCTTCAAACTAGAATGTAGTTTCTCATTCCAGGTGAAGGTCAGGTAGAAGTAGCAACAACACAAATAGACTTCTTCTTCCAAAGTGAACTTGGAGCAGAACCTATTGCACCAGAACCAAGCTGGAGGGTTCCTTCAGCACGTGTTTGAAGACAGTATCATGTAAAACGAGTTGCCCTGTCATCTCCTGCTGCACTCACTGTATGTGGAAGCACAAGCTTTATTTTCTGATAGTCCCAGAGTCATCCACAGACATACTGTTTAGAGGGAGGAGGGGAAAAAGCATCAGATTTCATATGCAGGCATTTGCTCCACCACACTTTGTTTTAGCTAAATTGTTACATCATAATATTGATCTCATATGTATTTGAGGGTATCGTGCAACTTAAAAATCTTATACATGAGGCCGTTGTTTTAAATAACATCACCCTAGCTCTTAACAGGACCTTTCTGATTCCATATTTCCCCTCTGTCAGTCTGTTCACTGATACATGCCTAGAAAAATATATACAAGGTAAAACCATTGCAGAAAAACTGATTCAGTTATTCCACTCCCCCTTAAAAATACTAAAGGAAAAGGGAAGAAGAGCCATTAGATAAGTCAGGCTAATGTGGGAACACGTGGGGAAGGTTTTACTAGGAGTTTTAGTGCTGGGGGTTTTGGGGTTTTGTTTTTTTAATCTTTAGAGAGCTGTCACCTAGCTTGGTTTTGGCTGTGATAGGAGCGTGTCGAAATGGTGTTGCCTTAAGAATCTATTTCATTGGATGCCTAGAGAGCTGGTTCTTTAACTTGGCAATAGTGCCCTCTAGGGTGTGAGAGACAGTTCCCATAATTCTTGGGTTTTTAGGTCTGGTGGATGATTTCTGATACGCTGGCCCTGGCCCAGTCCCACGCTTTGCCTCCTCCCCTGGAGGGCTGCCAGGTTCCCTCGGTGGCTGCGGCAGCTGCTGCATGTGGAACGTTGCTGTTCCCAGGGCAAACGCCTCCCAGGAAGTGCAGGTTACTATTTACTTTAGACTTCACACTTCTTTGTCCCTTCCCCCAGGACTGATGGAGCTTCATTTCTTATCAGCTGCTCCTGTGACCGCGGTTTCTCTCTAAGGTGAAGGAGACCTCACCAATAAATAGCCCTCAAGGCCAGTGAAAACAGGCAGGACTTTGCTACGGTCTCCTAGCAGGATTAGCAGGAAACTGGCCTGTCTTGCATACTAACGATGGTTTTGTGAAGGGGCATCCCATCAGACTGAGGGAGTTAGACCTCAGTAGGTGGGGAGGGGAAGCAGACTTGGGAAGAGGCCGAGGAGAGTCCTTTTGGAGAGGCAGGGCAGCGTGGAGATCTGTCAGGGGGTCGGCCTGGTGGTGTGCTCGCTGTAGAGAGCTGACTTGGTGCTTAGTCAGTGAGGTGAAGCCAGTGTCCAGAGTGTACATATAAATGCCTTTGCAGTCTGTTTGCTTTTTCTAATTCCTGTTATTATTTCTCCTGACCCAGAGGACCACAGCTAATGGTTTTGTTCATACACAGCATTCGCTTCTCTGCTTCCTATCTATTGTTCAGGTTCCTAGGATAACCAGTTTATTTCCAAGGATGACTTTCAGACCACTTTTTTCAACTATGCAAACAGCTTCTCTGCTCAGCTCTCATCCCGTTGAAGCGGCCATGTGTGGGGTGGCAGGGGCTATGTACTATCTCTGTGAGAGAGCTTTTGCCAGCAGGTGGAAACCCGCAAAGGTTTGCCTCTTTTTGCTGGCTTTGGAAATCACCTTCACCAGCATGTTCCCTCCTAGGGGAGCACTTCCTAAGCTGTGGCAAGAATTAAAGCTCAGGCTGGGACATTGCACCTGATTGACATTGATTTCAGTGTGTGTAGGATATTTGTGTGTCTTCAATCACCTCACGGGGAAAAGAAATCAGTTCTGAAAGGACAGCAAACTAAAAATGCAACATCACAAGATTATCAATGGGACAGCCTTTAAATGTTACAGCGTATGAAGATCCTACAGCAAAAAGCCAGCAAAACTGTTGTAATCCTTGGACTATGTTGAAAGAATGAGGGTCTGTGTTTCTAACAAGATACACTGTGTAGAGTGAAAGGGCATTTGCAATCTGTTTTACTTGAAAACCTTCGTAGTGTTTTGGTTGTCAGCATACTTTCCTATCAGAACTCTCAGAGTAACTAATAGCTATGTACCAGGGAAGGCAAATCCACTAAAAAGAAAAGGTCATTCGTTTACCCCTATGGAGAACTGAACGTGAATAAGTTATTTTTAGCCTCCTTTTCCTTGTCCCAACCAATAAGTAAAAGTGTGAAACCTGTTGCAGTAGAGTATGTAGTTGAGATCTCCAGCTGACTTCTTAGAAATGTTTAGTCTTCAAGAGCAATGAGAGTTTTGAGTGCTTGACTGATTATGAATTGCAGAATTTAAAGGCCAATCCAGCATTTGTTAGTCTTGCAATTTGCTGAGGCAGCTCATTTGAATGCTTAGTGACATCCTTTAATGAGAAATTTTGCAAGGAATATATTAGTGTTGTAGTCATAAGGAGATGTTAGGTGTGCATATGCTGAGAATGACCTACAAAGCACTTTATTTCACATTATGGACATGTAATTCTTGCTATGTGCTTTTCCTGAGTAAAAAGAAAATACACTATACACCTTAAGCTATACAGTGTATTATGGTTAAGCCAATTTTCATGAGGATCTCAGAAACTTCAAGTTCAGAATACTGTAATTAGGTAAAAAAGTTTTTCCCCTTTAAAAATACTAACTTGCCTTTAATATTAAAATAAGTATTAAGAACAATTCCAGAAAATCAAGACCGTTCAAAGCACGGTTTGTCTTTAGTATGTTCTGTTGTATGCAAGTGTTGCAGAGAGGCAGCTCCAAGTGAGAGAACTTAAGCTATTTGAGTGTAGATTATTGCTGGAAGTTTGAGCAGTAACTCCAAAACGTCATCATTTAATGAAGTTTAGTCAGTGCTTAGTGTAATTTTAATTAATTTCAATGCCTTAGAGGTAGTGCAGAAACAAAAGATTTTCATGCATACTTATTTGTATTCTGAAAAAGGAAGGGAAAAAAAATGAAGCATTTTTTCTGAAATCAGCATAATATTTACCTTTCATTTAATGTTGCATTAACATTTTGTTGTCCTTGTGTAACCTCTGGAATTAAAACATTAGCATTTAAACATGTGAACATTTTCTGTTTCCCCTGTTGCCTGCTGGCTGTTTCTAGTTGCTGTAGTGCTAATTATGTTTGATTGGTACACGACAGGCCCACAGTAACCCCCTAGTACCTGCTCTACACCCATAGCCCGCCCGCAGACTGGCCTCCAAGGAGCAGTGCTCCCCGACGTCATCGCTCTGTAAATTAAAGCAACGGGCGTTCGTGAGGGGGAAGGAAGAGCTTCAAGTAAGACACGTACTTCCCAGGGACTTAAAGCTCTGACTACAAGCCTTCAGCCAGGCTCCTCCACCTCGGACAGCTTCTCCCAGCCTCCCACCATCAGAGTCGGGGGTTTTGCTGGCAGTGTGCACATCCCGCCCTCCCCCCAGCGCCCGGCCCGCCTCCCAGCCCTCGGCCGTGCCCCCTCCCTAGCCAGGCAGTTGCTGTGGGGAGAAGCCCCAGTGAGATGCTCAGAGCTGCCCCTTAGCTGTAAAGTCACTCTTGAGGAACAGAAGTTATGTTGGTCTGGCTCCGTGCGGTTTTACACCTCGGAGCAAATTGCAGTTGCTTTCCAGGTAGTCTGTTCTTCCCAGAAAACTAGTGATTCTATACCCCAGGGGTTTGGCTGCCAAATCTAACAAAATTAACTCAATTCTAGTCTTTTTGTGGGGTACCTTAAACAGAGAGAAGTTTCTTTGTGTTCCCTTTCTAGATAGGTAAGACAACAGTTTTTAAAAATGTGGTGGTTCCTAAATGCTAATGTTTGCCAGGTCTGCAGCATAGAAAGATTTTCCTTTTACTCTAACAGAAAGACAAAACAGACCTCTGGGTACATGGAAATGGAGCGTTTCACAACTAATCCGATTCATCACTTCAGTTTGTAAATGCCATCTCCACACTGTCAGCCAGGTCTTTGTGTTTGCAGGAGACATTTCCTTCATTTATTCAGAGAGCATTACGTGTCATTGTCACCACCACACAGTCGCCCCTCTGGGCTGACTGAAAAGGTTTACCAAGCATAAAGCCATGGGAGTTCCCACAGAGGTTTCTGTCTTTCTGTTGGAAATGTATAATCAACTACAGGGTTGGATTACAAATTGGGTTGGTGCTTTTTATTCTCTGGTACCAAATTCAGGACTTGTTCACTCAAAAACATTCTCCTAAATGCTGTAACAAAGAAGAGAGGCAAAATTTTCTAAGTGGAAGGTTGTGTCTGCTGTTCATAATGCAGCGTTGGGTAACCAGTTCTCCAACTTTATATTTGAAGATTAGTCTTTAATGCTGAAACCTCTGCTGTTACTTTCCTGGGGCAGAAAGGAGAACTTTTCTGCCTGAACTGACCTAACTTTTTGTAGTCTCGGTGGGATTCCAATCATGTGAGCACCAAGATGTGGTACCAGTGAATAAAAATTTCTGCTAGAATGGGCTACTAACAACTTTCCTTGGCTAATCTGGGCATCACAAAGTCTCAGAAAAATTGTGTCTCTCTAAACAGTATGCCTAAAAATATTGCCATTTGCCAAATTCCCTTTTCCCTTTCAAATCACAAACCGTTAGCTTGATTGGAAACAAATCTTCATAATAAAAGGCAAATCAGAGAGAAGGGTCAAGTGGTTTTAGGAAGAAGGGTGAAGAAAACTGTCCCTCTTGGGAAGGCTGGACATCAGCCCATGTAGATCACACACAGTCTCTGACGGTGTGGAACTCGTGATGCCCACGAAAGAGCCAGTGCTATTCCAGTTTGAAGGGAGAAAACCCCTATTTCTGGAGTTACTAACCAGGTGGCTGGTTGTCTAGGTTGAAGTCTGGAGGAAGCCATTTGGCTTTGAAGTAATGCAGGTTTTTTGGCTTCCAGGAGGAGTTCTGTTACCCGGTGGAGTGTCTGGCTCTGACGGTGGAGGAGGTCATGCACATCCGTCAGGTGCTGGTGAAGGCGGAGCTGGAAAAGTACCAGCAGTATAAAGATGTCTACACTGCTCTCAAGAAAGGAAAGGTAGGGCTGAGGCTGTGGGGGCTTGAAGCTTCTCGAGGGAGGCCATGTGTATCCATGGGTGGAGCCTTCAGCTCTGCTGACTGACGTGTCTCTGTCCCCGTGCCTTCTGCGGGCTTGCTCTGCGTCTCTGCTCCAGAAGAGAGGATTACAGACAGCAGCAGGAAACAGCAGGTTTTTCATAGGACTCCTTATAAGAGAGCCTTCAGAGAAATCAGACAACAGTGACCCTGGAAGGAGGCTTAGTATTTGAGAACCCATTAACTAACACATTTTTTTCTGTAAACTGCACACCATGAATGGGTATTTACCAGCAGAAGTTGTGTCCTTTTTCTCCCACTTTTGACTTGTGCTTCTTGAACACCTCCAGCAAGTGTTTTGACTTCACAGTGTATTTTACCTACAGGCCTACCTGTGTCTAGTATGCAGATATAATTTAAAGAATTAATACATTTAGGGCAGAGGAACAAGAACCTTGAAATGTCATTCATTAGATTTGGCTGTTGCCTATTGTCATGATATATAAAGCTTAATAATGAGTTTTTATCAAATCTCAAAGTTGATGCTTTAATTAATTTACCCCACTATTAAAAGTGTTCACTTTTATTTCTAACCAAATTTGTCTAGCCTTGCCTAAGTCTCTGGATCTCAGTATGTCATAAAATCATAGAATGGTTTTGGTTGGAGGTGCCCTTTAAAGGTCATCTAGTTCTAACCCCACTTCCACAGGCAGGGACACCTCCCGCTAGACCAGGTTGCTCAAAACCCCATCCAGCATAGCTTTAAACACTATGAGAAATCCGTGCCTGTGTCTCACCACCATCACAGTGAAGAATTTCTTCCTAATTTCTAATCTCAGTCTACCCTCTTCCAGTTTGAACCCATTACCCCTCATCCTGTAACTACATTCTCTGATAAGTAGTCCCTCACCATGTTTTTATAGGGCCACCCCTTTAAGCACTGAAAGGTCCCGAAGCAGGTCTCCCCAGCTGGAGCCTTCTCCTCTCAGCTGCCCCAGCCCAACTCTCTCCTGCTGGGCTCCCAGCAGAGGGGTTCCCCCCTCGGGGCATTGCTGGGGCTCCTCTGGCCCTGCTCCAGCAGGTCCCTGGCTCTGCTGTGCTGAGGACTCCAGAGCTGCCCCAGCACTGCAGGGGGGTCTCCCAGAGCTGGCAGAGGGGCAGGATCCCCTCCCTGCCCTGCTGCCCACCCTCCTGGGGGGCAGCCCAGGATTCCACTGGCCACAGTGCCAGCTCTTGTCCAGCTTTGCACCCACCAGCACCCCCAAGTCCTTCTCCACAGGGCTGCTCTCCAGCCCTTCTTCCCCAGCCTTTGTTGATACCCCACCTAGGTGCAGCACCTTGCACTTGGCCTTGTTGAACTTCATGAAGTTCACATGGACAATCTTGAGAAGTGGGCCCAGGTCCCTATGTATGACCTCCCATCCCTCAGGCTGTCGACCACACCCCACAGCTTGGTGTCACCAGCAACCTTGCTGAGGGTGCCCTCGATCCCACTGTCCCTGTCACTGACTGAGGTGTCACATAGGTCTGGTCCCAGTACCAACCCTGTCTTTTCTTTGTCCGCAGACACGTTGTTCAGTGCCTTTCTTTCCTAGCATCGTTCTTACCCTGTGATCCCCACCTCCCTTGAGTAAACAGAACAGCTGGGATTTATTATCCCACTCTAAACCAGGTCTTCCTCCAGTAAGACGGCTACAGTCGCTTTTTCCTGCACCTCCTCTGGTTTTCCAGAGCATAGGACTGGAAGAGAATCATCCAGAATTATCACAGACAAAATAATTGTGTCCTACCCCTGTCCCAGATGGTTAGGAAGCATTTCTAGCCTAAATTTATTCATGGCTGAACTTATTCCCATTTATTGTTGTGTGTGTTCCCCAGTTGTAGCAGTTACCCCTCCTGACTGCCGTTACTCTTTTTTCCCACTGCTTTTCTGTGTACTAATGATAGAAACATCAGTGAGGGGGAAGTAAAAATAAGTTAATAATTCTCTAGTAAATATTTAATGTAGGTAAAAAAATAAAGGAGTAGAGGTAGCTATACCAAGATACAATTGTGGAGTATCTTTTCATCAGCACCGTGGGGGGAAGGAGCCCAGAGCTGGGCGTGCACTGCAGCTCTGGTCATGCCAACAGCAGCTGGAGTCACCCAACATTGTGTCTTCCCTGCTCTTCTTCTAGCTCTGCTTCTGCTGTCGGACAAGGAGGTTTTCCTTCTTCACCTGGTCCTACACGTGTCAGTTCTGTAAGAGGTAAGTACTGAGTATCTGTTAATAAGTGAGTGCCATTTCAGAGGGGAAAATAGTGATTTACACCTTAGAAACCCACAGAGGTTTCCGCTGTGTACTGCTGATTGGTTTCATTTCTGTAAAAGTCAATGTTAAAAAAAAAAAATCATGCAAAATGAGTTCCTTCCAAGTGACTGAATTGCTTCCCTGGACTGAAACTCATGGCTGAAAATAAGAGAAACGCTCATTAGTTCTTCCATGCTCGTGGGAGAGTGAGGTGGAATTTACTCAGGCTCCCCAGTCAATAGTTCCATAGTCTGTTGTTGGGGAAAACATTTCAAGGCAATTTATCTCTTGTATTACTTTTGGAGTATTGGCTGGAGGAGAACAGAAGAGGAGTCATTTGCAGGCAAAATGAAAAATTTTAAGTTGAATGGTGAGACAATAATTCTGGATATCTATGGAACCACTGATTTATTGTTTCACTTCCTTAGTAAGTTTCTTTAGAGGAAGAACAGTTTTTTAGTTTAGTTGTATTTCTTGTTTACCACTGGTCCTTGCTTTTGGCTTCATGTTCTGATTCAAGCTGTTGAAAGCATTGAAGATGCTTTAAAAACAAAAATGTTTGTTTAAGGGGAGGACAGGGGAGGATTCTGTAAAAAAACATTTATCCCTTATTCCTGATTTAAGTGTCACTTTTCCTAGTGAAATGATTTATGCTCTTGGTTTCTCACACAGGCCCGTGTGCTCACAGTGTTGTAAAAAGGTGAGTAAACTTATGGTCAGACCCTTTCTAAAAGGCCATTGTCTTTGTGAGGACACCTCACGTTCCTTCTGCCCTTCCCAACAGATGCGGCTGCCATCGAAGCCATACTCAACCCTCCCCATCTTCTCCCTGGGACCTTCAACCCTGCAGAGAGGAGAGAGCTTCATGAGGCCAGAGAAACCCTCCACCAGTCACCACCACTCCCTGCGGAGCGTGGCCAGGTGGGAGGCGACCCGGGCTCACCCATGGCTATTGCAGACACTCTCAGAGTTTCGTAGAGTTACCAACCATGAAGAAGATGGCAGCTCCCTGCTTTGTGCTTGTCCATCTTTCTAATGCTTGTAGTAACTCCTGAAGCTTGAAAACCCACGCCTCTTCTGCTCAGCAATAGCAATGCAGACAGTGTGACTTAAACCTGTTTCACATTAGGGGTGAAACATAATACAAGTCTGGGACAACTGATAGACATGGTGCTGAGGGGCATGGCTGAGTGGGGACCTGGCAGTGCTGGGTTAAGGGTTGGACTCGATCTTGAAGGTCTCTGCCAACCAAAATGATTCTGTGATTCTATGAACTCTATTTCTGTAGCACTTCTGAAAAAAAAATAAAAACCTTAGCATGTCTTTTTCAGATGTGAGCTGACTCTCTGGAGATAAATCTTCCAGGCTGAAACTGCACACTGAACAGCAACACAATGATGTCTTGCACAGATTTGTCTTTTTTTCCTAATTTTTCTTATTCTGATTTTCACTAATTTTATCACTTTAATATTATTAAGTTATCTGCTAGTTTTATATATTTATTTTATATATTTTATCTTTTAACTAGAACCATAGAATCATAGAATAGTGTGGGTTGGAAGGTACTTTTCAAGTCCATCTAGTCTAGCCCCCCTGCAGTAAGCAGGGACATCTTCAACTACAGCAGGTTTTATAGTCTTGTATTAATTACAAATGGTTGTCAAAGCTAATCTGAGAATTTAAATGTAAAAGAAATGCTCCTTTTTGAGGGGATCTACAACATAAATCGCTAGTGTGTTAATGTGCATAAACCACTAGTGCTGTGATGCTGTTGCACATTAGCCAAACATGTCATCTCCTGATAGTTATTCTTAAGGTGGTTTTGCCAAGGTAAATGTTCTCCACGCCCTCAGCTGGTGACCCTGAAGTCTTGCTGAACCAGGCAGAAGCTGTTTGCTCTTCTGGTGTCGGTTGGGGGACAGGAGAAAGAAAAATTTAAGTCAAGATGGTTCTGCTGTGCTGTTTCCTGAGAGCTCTGTTGCCTTCCAGGTTGACCTCAAGGTCGAAATCTGTGGATAAATCACACGAAGAGTTTCCCAAAGAATTGATGGAGGACTGGAGCACGATGGAGGTGTGCGTGGACTGCAAGAAGTTTATTTCAGAAATCATCAATTCCAGCCGGCGCAGCCTGTCTCTGGCCAACAAGCGAGCCAGGTTAAAAAGGAAGACGCAGTCCTTCTACATGTCATCACCAGGAACCTCGGAATACTGCCCCTCGGAAAGGACCATCAACGAGATCTGAGCCCTGTGCCTTTTGCTTTGCTTCTGTCTTCATGAGGTCATCGCCCACGAGCCAGGTCACCAGAACCAGGTTATCATTCCGTCGCTTCCTTTCACTTGACTGGCACGAGTTCCCCTCAGGTCGCCGGGTTTCCTGCTCCAGGAGAAGCTCCTGCTCCTGCTCCAGGGGTTCCCAGGGCCCCAGGACGCTGCGTTCGGGGTGTGCAGGGCGACACGCGACGGGTCAGCTGCTCGCAGTGGAGGGAGGTGAAACTAGAAAGCCTCTTCTTGCTGTCAAGCTTTTTTTAACCACACTTCGAATCACTTTTCAGGAGATGGGCTGAAACACAGGTTTGAAGGAGAACCAAGGCTAAGGGAGCGCTGGTGTTACCGCGGTAGCAAGCAGTAAGTCCCACTGGTGTTGCCACCTCTCCTAGCTGAGACAGAGAAGGGTTGTGTCACACGCCAGGCTCTGAGCGTGAGCCGCTGTGGTCACCACCATCTCTTTGAACTGCTTTGGTTGCTCTGAGAGCAGGGTCCAGCACGGGACTCTGCAGCCTGCACCCCCTAGGGCGGGATACGGCCGAAGCCGTGTGGTGGGCCCCGAGCTGCTGCGTGCCGTGAGCCGCAGCGTGCTCCTCGGCGTCTCCTGAGCCGCTCCGAGCAGCTTGCTCTCTATCTGAATGTACGACAAGGACTCGTAGCAGTGAATTTTAGTTCTAGACAGAGCTGTACGGTGTGTGGGGAGGATGGGAAATAAGGGAGGCTTCCAATTCGACCTGAACCAGCTGTGACGTTGTCCCCGTGGCTCTTCCTGCGCAGAGGTGGCGGTGGGCAAGGTGGGCGTTCTGCTGCTGTCCTTGGGGCTGGCGGCATATCCACTCACAACCCCATTTTTTCTGGGGTTTATAACTTGGCTGTAAAAATTCGTGTTCTGCTGAAATTTGGGACAGTGCTGTCTCAGATTGGGAGCAATCTCTCTGTTTAGTTTTCTTTCGTCTTTTTTTCATTCTTTTTTTCCCTTTTGAATTCTCTCATGAAAGAGTGCTAGGCTAGTTGTTTAGAAGTTCCAACAATGCTACAACGTTGACATCTCATGCTTTTTTGCACTTTTTTTTTATATTCAAAAGGCTTCTTTTTTTTTTTTTTTAAATTCAGGCATAGCCAGAATTATTTAGTTAAGAATTTGGGGGCAGATAATTTTGGTATTTAAAAACAAGCTAACATAGCCAAGTTATTAATACTTGAAAACAAACTACTGTAACTTTTTCATGAATTTTTTAATACCCTGAGGTGTATTTAATATCTATATAGCAGTGTATTATAGAATGACATAGCAGAAAAGTTTCAGATCTATTTATTAACATTTCTATACTTCGGATTAATGAGAGATACCTCAGAACTGCTCCAAAGTAGCTGGGACTGGATTTCCGTGACATGATTTTAAAGATGTTATTAATCAAAACAGATTCTCCCATCCAAATCTCGTGTACTGCAAAGGCCAAGAGAAGGCAGGGGCACGGGCCGGGGGGACCGCAGGGCTCCAGCCCCTCCACGGGCTGCCTTCTGCTGCCCAGGGGAACAAGGCTTCCTCTAAAAAAATCTCTTTCCACATGACGTTGCAGCCTTCGGAGCAGCCCCTCGTATCGTATCTTGTAAGTTGATTTGAAAAGCACACGCAAAGTCTCCTTAATCCTTCGCAGGGACTCATCCATCCTTATCCTTTCTTTAAACGCCCCCTTGGAAAATGCCTTTTTGCATACACAGGGCTGACTGAAACAATTGAAATCATGGGTTTAATTTGTTCTGGCCCAATACGAACAGGCAGA
>NW_008614165.1:0-3574 GCF_000691845.1 Merops nubicus | reverse complement strand
TCATGGGTTTAATTTGTTCGGCCCCAATATGACCAGGAATAGCGGTGCTCTGGGCTCACTCCCCCTCGTAGCTGTCCTCGGCCCTCAGGCCGCCAAGGCGCAGCGTATCCAGCACGTGTTGTATTCCCCTGTGAGAGGGATTTAGGCTGTTGCAGAGCAGGCAGGACCGAGGACTAACTAAATCTGGAGCATGTGAGAGGATGCAAGTCCCTCACAGGACACCTGTGCCCCCCTCCAACCTGGGGCAGCTCTGGGGAAGCTTTGGAGCCTCATCATCCAGCCTTTGCCTTGGCTCGGGCCGGCTCCACGGCAACCACACCGGGGTTGTTATCAAGGGCCTGGTTAACTCTCCTTTGCCCCCCAGAGAATCCCCTCCGGGCTGCCAGCACCTGCCGCGGGAGGCTCCGGGGCACATGGCAGGGACGGGAGGCCGGGGAGAGGCGGCCGGGTACTCTGCGTTACCCCAGCAGTTCCTCCTGCTGCTGCCAGAGCCAGGGCTCAGCCGCCGCCTCTCCCGCCATTGTTAGCTCTCCATCTGTCACCCCCAACCCGCCGCAGCCTCGCCGCGGGCCGCACGGCCTGTCCTGCTGACGGCCACAACCTCGCCTGGAATCAGGGCTGGGAATCGGAAGCTTGTAAATACGTGTATTATATTTATTCATATTTAGGAAGTCTCCATCGATCACGCCGTGGGAATTGACTTTCCTGTGGCGTTTTAAAAAGGAAATGAGTCTTATTTATCTGTGTGTTGGCTGTTCTCTTTAGTAGCGTTAACGCTTTCGGCCCCCTAATACCGTTTGCACTCCATAGGCATCTGGGAGGGAATTCTGCTGAGAAGAAAGTGGGACTAGCACAGTGAGCTCCCTTCTGTGGATTTTTTTAAATGTCTTTTACTTTTTTCTAGCTTTGTTAATATGCCCCAGGTTTGTTTAAATATATCAGGAGACCCAAGGAGTTAACAGTGCCCTTGGCAGCGTCAGGTGTCCTTGGTTTGTGTGTGAGGCCCATTGTGGAGGATTCAAACCCAGGTTGTGTGTGAGGCTGGTTGGAGGATTCAAACCCAGGTTGTGTGTGAGGCTGGCTGGAGAATTCAAACCCAGCTCTGCCTCACGGTGGCGATGGAGGGAGCGAGGCCTTGGCTCCAAGTGTCCGTGGTGACTGTAGTGCTGCGGGGCAGCTGTCGGGTTTTTCCCTTTCTCCTTTACTTCCTTTACACAGGGAGGGGTGTTACCTGGTGAAAATAAAATGCCTTCCCCTTATAGCCCTTGTCTGTGTTAATTATTCGTTTGGAAGTTGATTTAAAAGGTTCCTTCCCTCTCTCCTTTTTTTATGCTTTTAGAGTTTAATAAGATCAGTCCTAATGTTTTTTTTGGCATAGAATTGTTCATGAAACCGACTGAATAACAGCCGAACACGGGCTGGGCTGCGTGGAGGGGCAGGAACGTGCCGAAGTACTTTCAGACTAGCAATAAGCTGCTGGTGTGACCCAGCGGTGCCATGGGCGCCCGGCTGCAGCTTGCCGGCTGCGGGAGGGCTCTGCCCCTCCCCGTGCCAGGGCAATGCTGCCAGGCTTCTGCCGGGGCCTGCTTTCAGTTTTTAAGCCAGAAGTGGAGAGAACGTTTTTATCACAACTATTACATTCTCTCTTCTCTTCCGAGCTCCCCCTTTGCCCCAGCGTCAGCTGCCACGGTTAGTACTGGCTGCATGCTCTATAGGTTAAAACTAATTTAGAAGCTCCAACTTTAGACTCCTGAGCGCTACCTTCGTGCTTTACCTCATCCAGCAGCTCTGTACCTGTTAGGAATGTTTCTCACGAGCTCGGTCTCATCTGTGAAGCAGTGACAGCACGCGGGCATGAGGGAAGGGTGCTGTGACTGTGCGCTCTGGTGCTACAGCCTATGGATTATGTTCGTTCATATTTTATAGTATTTCCATGTTGGTATCTTGGAGCTGCTCTGGTTTATTTCTTCTTCTTTTGTATGTATGTATCTTAAGGCCAATCTGAGAATGTTTATGAATATTGATTCCGGCTATAAAGATCTGTTTTATTGTTTCTGTCTGATTTTTACTACTGTGTTTCAGAGTTATGGGGGTATCTGAAATTACTGTTCACCTAAATTTCCTGACAGGAGACTTTCGGTACTTGAAAGCAACTGCCATCACTTTCAGGGGCACCGGCTTCCAGGTAGTTGAAGCTTCACAACACTTTGACAAGCAAAGATCTGTGGATGAATTATTTCACCACCATAGTCCACACTCAGCAAAATTCGCAGGGCATAAGCTGTGGCAACTCCTGCAGAAATCTGGCTTCCAAAGCCCTGGTTAAGTTGATGGGTGTACAGAGGCTGCATCTCCTGGCCCAGCTTTGGCTCATATCTCTGAGACAGGCACGTTTCTGTCACAGGGGCTGGTGGTCACGTTGGAAAGGAACACAAAGACACCGCGTGGAGTGGGCCTGAGCTGTGTTTCTGTGGAAGCTGGTTCCCCTCCTCACCCCCCTCCTTTAATAAAGGAACAAAAATCAATCCCAAACAGGAAATGCACTTTTTGGATGTGAGCAGGCCCAAAGCACAAACCCTTCCCCTTGGAACGTCCCCGCTTCTGTGCGGTCACTGCACCCTCCAGGTGCAGCCAGGGCAAGCGCGGGGGGAGCCAGTCGGGTTCCCTGCTGCTGTCCTGGTGGGGCGCGGGGCCCACACCCCCTCTCCTTTCTGCACTGCTAATGAAAAGTCTTTCCAGTGCTGCCGCGTCGCTCGCGCCTTCCCGAGCTGCCCCTGCAGGGGAAGAGCAGCGGTGCTCACACGGCTCGGCTGCCAGGGGCAGGTAGAGCCCCAGACCTCAGCTGCTGCTGCTTTCACAGCAACATTATTAAATGAGAAGGGGAAGTTTCACAGCAGCGGGGCGCCAGACTGGGAGCCCTTCCTGAGGAGTTTACTGGCAATAAAATGAGAATACTACCTCAGCCACCTCAGCGGTGGGACCCAGAGGGAGTTCCCAGTTGAAGCACAGAGGACCTGGACCCCTGCAGAGCTTCTGAGCAGCACCATGTGTGGCCTGCAGTGAGCTAGAGGGAGCCTGCTACTTGCCCAGCACAGAATCACCCAGGTAATTGTTCTGCAGCCTTCTCTGAAGACCAACAGCCCGTTTTATATCACAGCAGTCACACCCAGAAGTCTATTTTTAAATGGAGGATGTCATTTTATTTGATAGCACCATAGCATACATAGCCACTTGGACAGAGTCATGCCCTTTGCAGTTTATGATCTAGGAAGATACAAGACCAGGAAAGGTGTTACCTGCAGCTCCACCCAAAGCGTTAAATGTCACAGTGAGGCGTGTCACCGGTCAGCTTAGTGTTCCTGTTACACCATCAGTCACTCCTGACACAGGCCAAGTGCTGCAGCTCACTGCCTGGGTCCAAGTTAACGCCTTCTGTAGCTCACACAGTCCTGTCCGAGCTTAGCACGAAAACCGATCACCCAGAAACCAGAGCTGGCCTCCAGTTTGACGTCTTCAACATCGTAAAACCCTTCAGGGCTCAGAGCAGCGTTTGCCAGGCGCTGGGCACCGCGGC
>NW_008614164.1:24149-24382 GCF_000691845.1 Merops nubicus | reverse complement strand
GTCTCTTTTCAGTGGTGCCCATTGATAAGATGAGGGGCAATGGGAATAAACAGGAACACAGGAAGTTCCACCTGAGCATCAGGAAAAACTTCTTTCCTTTGAGGGTGTTGGAGGGTTGGAACATGCCGCCTAGTGAGGTTGTGGAGTCTCCTTCTCCAGAGACTTTCAAAACCCTCCTGAACATATTCCCTTGCAAACTGCTTTAGGTGAACCTGCTTTGGTAGAGTGCATGG
>NW_008614164.1:21964-24089 GCF_000691845.1 Merops nubicus | reverse complement strand
TTTTGATTCTTGGACAATTTTTTTACAAAAATAAAAAAAAAAAAAAAAAAAAAAAAAGGTGTAAAAAGCTCTAATAAATGGAAAGATTTATACCTGTCAGAAAAGAAAATAAGTTTGTATGCTGACTTCCTCAAAAAATATTGTTGATGAAACTATGCACATTTACCAGCTGTGACTATCGCAGAAGGAATATATTTGTATAGATGTTAATTGCGGACTTTCTGACTGGCGTAATTTGTAGTCCTGTTGGCTAAACGCCCAAACAGACAAATGCCCTTCTTTTCCTCTATATATACAATGAATCCCAGTCAGAAAGATAAATAAAATGTACAATAACTGTTGATATTGGTTACACTTTCGGAAGTTTGGGAACTATTTCAGTTTTCTTTTAAAGAAAAAATGGGGTGAAAAAAAAAAGAGTAAAAAAAAAAAATTCCCAAGTGAATGTTTCTAATATTAAACAACCTAGAAGTTATAAAAACCTGCATGATTTATAAGAAAATAAATTAGATAGGTAACTATATAGCTAATGTTAATTGATTATCATATAATGATAATTGCAAAATTATGTTAGAGACAATTTTGTGGAAAGAACTCACCATACAGTAGAACATGTAAATATTTTCAAAGAGGTAAATGCTACCTGGTCTATTCCAGTTATTCATGAAGGTTTTTGCTGAATATATAATACGTATTCATAATTTGGAATAAATCTAGGGAATAATGCAAAAAAAGGCACAAAACCATTAAGAACTCTATGTCTACAGCATTATGATCCTTGAATACAATAAGATTATTGTCTTAAATATACTGCAATTTTAAGTGATATTGTTACTGATATTAAGGATTGAGGAAGGATTAAAATAACATCAGCTGAGAAAACAATCTGAAGGTTAAAAATATTCTTTGAAAACTAGGAAGACCAAGTTCAAATTTCTGTTCAAAAACAAGAAAGTTTTTCTAGTCTTCCACATCAGTCAGGAAAAAAATTCAGACAAAAGGGTTAGGATTTGGTTTATTTCTTCCTAGTAAAACAGAATGAAAAGAAAACAGAAAAGTAGAAATATTAATAAAATAGCAGAAAAGCTGCTTAATATGTAAAAGTATTCCAGAAGGGTATAAACAGCAATAAATAAATAGTTTTTACTACTTTTGATCATAAAACGTCACATCATATATGCAATACTTTATTTTGGGTGACTGACGGACTGCGGATTTGTTGTTTCCTATTATTTTAAAAAACACAAAAGAATTTGCTTCTTTTCAGTAACTGTTGAGTATTGGTGGCTACTGTTAAACTAGTTAAGCTGTACTTCAGCTGAACAGTTTATTCTGGCTATTATGAGGATTAAAGAAGATGCAAACCCCCAAAATTGAAGTGTTTTCTATTATCTTCTCCCTACAGATAAATGGAAACAGCTAATAAGGAATGAGGGTCTTCACATGACTTAATTAAAAAGAAAACCAACTCTATACATGAAGTTTCTGTCTTCTGAATTGTCATGCTTTGAAGTATTTCAGGGAGAAAAGCATTTTACTGAGGTCTGTAATGACAGGACAAGGAGCAACAGTTTTAAACTGAGAGTAGATTTAGATTGGATACATGGAAGAATCTTTTTATGATGGTGAGACACTCTAACAGGTTGCCCAGAGAAGTTTTGGATGCCCCATCACTGAAAATGTTCAAGGTCAGGTTGGACAGAGCTTGGAGCAATCTGATCTAGTGGAAGATGGAGTTGGAACTAGATGATCTTTGAAGGTCTCCTCAATTCAAAACATCCTATAGTTCTGTGATTCTGTATTTACTTGTTCCTAACAGAGAGTACTCCTTATACATACTACAAAAAAATGATTTGCAAGTAAATAATGTTTCCAGTCTTTCTAAATGCTGATCTTCCTGCTCTTGGACCCACTGTATTTATTTATTTATATGGGCTATTGAAACCAACATACAGCTGTCTGAAGTCCTAAAAGCCTAATATTACTTAGTGACACAGAAAATAAGAACAATTTGCAGTCCTGGCCTTTAATCTCCAAAGGAACAGAGGGGATTTTTTTTTCCTTTTCTTCTTGTTCTCATAAAAGTTCAGCTAGTAAATAAGAACTGGTTTGGTTTGGTTTGGTT
>NW_008614164.1:21141-21850 GCF_000691845.1 Merops nubicus | reverse complement strand
TTTTTTTTTTTTTTTTTTTCCTCTTGAAAGATTTCTAATCTATTGCTTGAAATAATGATGCTTGCATATAAAAATAAAATAAAAAAAAAGTAACAAAAAAACCCCACCCTAGTCAGGGATAGGTGCTGCAAAATTATACAGATTAATAGAGCCAACTTTCCTACTTATAAATTAAATAGTCATTCTTGTACTTTATAATCACGTCACAGTTAGATCCTTTACTTTACTACTTCACACAAGAAAGTAAGTATACTAAAAAAACATGAAACACCACAAATAAAAACCTTTAATTTCTATTTGATAAAATATCATGAAAATGAACATGAAGAATAAACTGATGAACTTCAAGCAAACAATATAGATGTTAATTGCGGACTTTCTGACTGGCGTAATTTGTAGTCCTGTGGCCTGCAAACCAAACTCAATCAATTCCTAGAGAAGACAGAAATCATACAGCTCAATCCTTATTCATCTCTTATGAGAGTGTGGAGTGTTCTTTTCCATAAATATCAGATTGTGTTCATCTCATCATGCTGTCTTTCTCCTACCTTTCCTTTAGGCATATAAAGCTGTAGACACAAGCTGGATTAAGGGGAAAATACACTCAGCTATTCTGCCCTGAGGGCTAGGCGTAGATATGTTGCCTTTCATACCAAAATTGTTCAAAACCACAGCTGAGTCATATAATGATTTTACTATCCATTCTCTT
>NW_008614164.1:7248-21128 GCF_000691845.1 Merops nubicus | reverse complement strand
CTTCCGATATGAGTGTTAATTGCCCTATTTACAATATTTTCCCCTTATTTTTCTCTGCTGGTTGCTACTGCTACACTGGCTGTATATACATGGAGTGCTGACCTTGTTAAAGTGAATGTGTGCTTCTTTAAATACTGCTTAGATTTATACAGATCCAATATGCTTCTGATGATAGCAGCCTTTTTTTTCCCATGTTCATTTGTGTTAAAATGCCATAGCTAACTGAAGAGAAAAGGTGAAACAAGTGGCATTGGTGTTCAAAGAGCAGAACTCCTACCTCACAGGTAAAACAGGCAGAGCAAAGAGGGAAGATTAAAAACAAACAAACAAACAAAAAACCCAAAACAAAGCAACAAAGAAACAACACAGGAGGCTTGAAGAGGCTAGTATATGATGAACATCTTTCAGAATAATGAAAAAGGATCAAAAGAAAGACAAGAAAGGTTCTACAAGAGAATATGTGGTAATGGAGAAAAACCATGTTATTTGTACTACAAGCTACTCTTTCCACAATTTGAGCTTTGATGTTTTAGCAGTTTCATGGACATTTCTGAAGTGCTTCACTTGAAACATATGTTTCCCTGTCTTTTCGTGTGTCTGTTTAATGCTGCAGCTCTAGAGGAGCTTAAAGCCCTGAAATACAGATAATTACCAGTGCAACTAATTTAGCAGGTCCAAATTTTATTAGAAAATTAAAACTCTTTATTCACCTACAGTCAGTGAGGAAATGGCTAAAGAGTGGTATTTATGTTTTCACATGAATAGAAATAGAATTCAGACATCATGCTTTAGCACATTTTCCCTTGTTAAAGCACAATGTTCTTTCAGTTTGACCAGTGCCATTCTCAGCCTGCCATCTGAAGGGCAGCTGCTCTAATAATTACTGTTTGAATGTAATTTCAGAAATGAAACCAAATTTCATTAGCTAAGTTTGAACTAGATATATAGGCCATTTTTAATATCTTTGAAAACATTTTACATTGTTGTTCTTTCCTTCTCTGTTTATTTGAGACTCTGCAGTGCTGGTTTCTTTTGTTAAGGGTTAATTGAATATACAATATGGGAAATAACTGAATTAGAGTTCCATTAAAATTGTTAATTGTGCAGAATTTAATTGTTCAAAGTTATAACTTTGTTTTGACATCAAGTTTTCATCATTTTACGCTAGGTGAAATTCCTGTTACTTGTCTTCTGGGACTTGCTTACTTATCTTATTCTCCCATAGCAGAAAAAAAACAACTTGCATTCAGAGTGTGAGTTAAGATTCGTTGTTTGATGTGGATCAAGGATATATTTTACAGAACCTGGGAAACTACTCAGAAAAGTTAAAGTTATCTTAGTAGGATTTTCCCCTGTCCTCAGGATACAGGAAGCTAGGAGGCTATGACAAAATCCAGATAATAAGAAATGGCTGACAAAACAAAGCCACCTGTCCCACTCCCCTCCACCTCCCCAATATTTAGCCTTAAAACATTAATTTTATTAAGTACTGAACTCCCAGTGAGGAGACAGGAAGACACGAGTAATATCCTCAGGGCTCAATCTAGCAGGGGGGGGAAAAAGTTTATGCTTTAAACTATAAAAGAAAATAAATCAAAACAAACTAGAAAAACTTAAGCTTAAAAGTGAGGAATGGCAGAATCTCACAGAATTTTCAGATTTGATATAAATGTGCAGCAGGTTAATAACAACATGGCCATGGAAGCAGAAGCAGTAGAATACTAAAGGAGAAAACTGAAATTGCTCAACATGAATCAGGAAGGTGTTTCATCCAGTAAATTAGCAAGGTAAGATTAGAAACAAGTAAAATGTTTCTATGCTAGTTTGAGCAATCTTGAATATAAAATGGAGATTTAGCAACTGTGATTGGAGGCTGGAAATCAGGCTTTACAGAAAATACTAATAGCAGCAGTTGCATTTGGACCACAGTTACTGAAAACTCTGCTGTTTAGGAAGAAGAGTAATAGAGGAAAAAGTAGTTGAATAATACCATACATGAAAAAGTGTCTCAGCAGCAACTAAAAAAAAAATCAACCAAACTAACAAAAAAACCCCCCAAGAATAGAATAAAAACTATGTCAAGCACCTGTTATGTGATAGTAAAACTGTATCATTTCCAAGACAGGAAATCTGATCTAGATCGCCAGTTTTGGCTACAAATAATGGTATCTGTGGGAAAAATAGGCAAGAATAGAAAATACATGGCAATAGATAACTTTAATTTTCTAGTTATAAACTGAAAAAGCACCCTCTAATTTGTAGATAGTTCTTAATTATTAAAACTTTTTTTCTGCAAAAAACCAAATGGATCAACTGCACGGCTTACTATTTTAATCTTAGTGAGTATCCTATCAAAGCACTAGTCATATATACCAAAGTTGAAAAAAGTAGTGGTTGTGATCATACCAAACTTCTCATTTTAGTCCAAAAAAAGATTCATAACTTATTACTTCTATTAGTGATGTAGTAGAAAGCAAAACTTAGATTACTTGAGGAAACATTTAGTGAGGTTGATAGAATTGAGACTGATTAATATGGTCCCTTTTGGAAGAGGTAGAATAGGGCAAATTAAGCTTCAAAAACTGTTTCTCTTTCTGAAATTAAAGGAGATCTGGTCTTTGAGTTTTCAGTACATTATACGTTAATCATACTTTTTTTTCTGTCATATTCTTTCAATTCTTTTTTCTGTCTTAATCTTTTCAGCATGCACACCTACTTCCTCTGACATGTATGATAGTAGTTCAGCCCAAAGGAAAAAGGGCAAACTGTTTTTTTTTTTTTTTGTATCCCTAAGAATGTCTTCCAGGAGCTTGATGATAAATCTTTCTTTAGTTTTCATCAGTTACAAATATCAGAAAGAGCTATAACATTATTCTACCTTAGATTAGATAAAATTGCTATGGATTAATAATAAAAAATGGAATATGGATTGGGAAAGGGTAAAGATTTCTTATTTTCTAGCATACTCCAGATATTGTTTTAGGAAATGCCCTATACATTATAATACTATGACACTAAGAAAAAACTTCACTATGTTGTTGTTTTGGTTTGTTTTTTTTTTAGTCTTTTATCTTTAAAGAATCTCCTTGTGGCTTACAGTGCTGGACAGTTTGTGGTCTCATGTTATGTAGGTTAAAAACTATTAGTTATTCGCTTGTGATACTACAAAATTTGGTTTCATAACCCTCATGGCCTCTATTAATCTTATGTCGTACATTCAAAAATATGTAAACTGTTAAAAAAAAAAAAAACAAAACACACAAGCCACAGTCCTCAAAATCTACACTCTTTATGAAACAAAAGTTGCACTTTGCCTGACAGTAATTTATTAGTTTAAAAATTCCTAAGTTTAAACCATCAGTAGGTATAAAAGAAATTAATCTAAGACAGAGAAGCCAGTGTTTTAATTCAGTCACAACTTCATGCTATTTGAAGATGTTATTTTAAAATTATTTGACAGAAAGACCAGGAAAACTTCCTGCCTCAGATGAAGGAGGCAGACCAAATGCTGCAAAGTAATTGTTCACCCAATACCATCAAAATGTAGTTAACATTGAAAGGTGAATCTTATGAAAATGCAGAGCAATTTTATTTTAGAACTTAAAAAGAGTGCCAGGCATGCATAAACCATGATTCTTATGAAGTATTTAAATATTAAAAAGCCAAAATCCTTCATTTGACAGTGTCTGACCTTTAAGCTTATCTGCTCCTAAAATACGTCTTACCTATCAACCAAAACTTTAATCACTTTCTCATTTCAGATATTGAAAGAAAGATTCCATTTAAATCAAGCAAAGGTCATCTTTCTTTGAAATACAGATAACTCACCTGCATTTTTTAAAGAAGTGAAGACTGGAGAACAAACTCAGGAGAAGCAGCTCTCACTTAAAAAATACTGAGTCAGCAGTGGAAAGGATTAAACATAACTATGCATAACTCCCAGAGACTGTAAGGTTCAACTCAGAAATGAAATGCAATTCAGTTTCAAAATGTATGAACTTCATATAGTGAAAAAGAAACTCGATTAAATGGTATATTCTTCAGTCTTTTTCAACTACTTCTTTAACTGCAGTTAGGTTAAAATGGCACCAGAAGCATCAAGAGAGAAGAATTATTGTGTTATTCTTCTGAGACCACTTGAGATTTAGATAACATTTTCCAATCTCTGATTACTTACATGCTAAATAAACACTCAGCTTTTCTTAACTCTTATATACAGATTTGTTTTACTGATGCATTGTATTATATTTTAACGCATGGCCCCTAATATCAGCAAAATTCTGTCATTTAAGATATATTCATGGTACAATTTCTATAAATCCTTGAATGACTGAATGGTTCACAGAGAAAGACAACGTCTGCTATCTAGTCTTCTATTTTTTAGATAGAATAGATTAGACTCTTATAATGCTGATGTGCATAAAAAAATCCCTAATATATCTTTATATGTGTAGGTTTTGGTATTCCATATAAAAACTTATGTCTTTCCTGAATTCCAGGAGAAGACGTCTGTTGTTACTTGAAGAAAGAGTTCTAGCTTTAAAGACTGTTGGTGGTAGATTTGGTTACAACTTTTGTAAAAGATCATATGCAAAGTAGAAATCACAATAATAAATAATATAAGCAAAAATTATTGGAAGAGAGAAATCTTAAATGCCTTTTGGGTATTTTTATTACTTTTTACTGTTCAGCGTCATAAAACCTCTGATTTTGTTTTCCTCATCTCTATCAGTTACAGATAGTATTAATTACATTTGTGGTTTCAAGTCAGCACAGGTAATTCGTTAGAATTCATTACATAAAATATGCGTGTGTACTTAAACTCTCCAAGTACCACAGGTAAAAAAAAAAAAAAAAAAAAATTAATAAATAGCTTTAAAATGAATAAAGCCATAAGCAATAGACTATTAATGGACAGGTTTTAGACAAGAATGGATATTTTTAACAGCTATTTCTGCATTTCTATGAAAGTCCTCCAAGCCATGAGCAGTACAAACCGATATTAGCTGCTTTCATAGACTAAATCAGTACCCATAAAAACATTCTCGGTTTTCAAGGCACAGTTTAACTGAAAAAAAAAAAAAAAAAGAAAAAGAAAAAAAAAAAATCACCAAAATCTGTATTTCCAGAGAAAAGTTTATCTTTTCGTTTGTGATTAATAGACTATCTGCTACCATTGCCCTCCAGTGAGGATGACTTGAAATTTATATTACAAATGAGTTAATCCTTTTCTATCTAACCATATGGGCATTATTTTTGTATTAATATCTAATATTTATTAGATCAAACATTAGTTTAGACTCCATGGCCATAAATAATATCATCACACTTCAACATTAGGGATGATCTAAGCACTGAATAGATATATACACCTAGTAAATCTGAACACTCTGATTTGGTTCCCCAGCATCAGTCCAAATTATTGGATCACCATGTTAATATTGGTATTTGATTATGACTGTGCTGTTAGGGATCAGATGTTGTGCATACGTGCACGGAGTTTTGGGAAAAAAAGGACTGAATATTATACTCCATTATTTGAGTATCAAATAGCTTGTCATTAATTATGGACTAATTGTGCAGACAATTACTTAAAGTCTGTATATGTAACCTTACTTTTGCCATTTTATGGCTTCTAAATGGCAAGAAAATGAGCTCTTTTTCTTTTTTGTATATTCTTTTAATAGCAAATGTAAGTAAGAAAAAACGTAAATGTTGCATGCATGACTTATTTTCAGTTTGCAAATTGTTCAATCTTTCATCATTAAAAATGCTTAAGAAATATGCAAATATTTAGTAAATAGGACAATTACAGGAAAACAAATCTTTATCACACCATGGAGCTCATGAAGTTCGCAGTATGTAGGACTATGTTTAATACTGATACATTTTAGTCAATCACAGCAGGTGAAGGAAAAGTATTTTGCAATTATACTGGTGAAATTTCTTTCTTATGGCTTCACCAGTTTATTAAGCTTTTCTTTAACTGTAATGAACAGAATTATTTAAAACTAAGAAATGCTTTTGCCTTTCTCAGGAAAGCATGAACTATTCCCTATTTCTGAAGAGTTTTCTGTAGTTAGAACTGAAAAAAGTATTCTGATTTTTAAAAACTATATTGGCTACTCTAAGTAGCTACTTTAAGAAATACGATTTCATAATTATACAGGGAAATATACACTTTTGTCTAGATCTAGATGTCACTCATATAAAATGCTCAAGTATAAGTACAACTACATAAAAATGAATGTAACCCACACAAGGAAAATACAAACCATGTGTCACTGATGTAAGTGCAAGCGTGACACAAATTCTCCTTCAATAGCTACATAGCTGTTGCTATGGTTAGCTAAAAGTTTGAAATTAAGCAGCATGTATACACTGGCTGTGGTGGACTGACTCCTACCAATGCCAAACATCCACCCAACATCTCACTCACTCCTCTGTCCTGCAGACTGAGGAGAAAATATGAGTAAGTCAAGAAGACTCATGGATCAGGATAAAGACAGTTTAATAACAAAAGCAAAAGCTGCGTGCACAACAAAACAAAAAGACAAATCCTCCACTACTTCAAATCAGCAGGCAGATGTGCCACTTCTTGGAAAGCATGCCCACAGCACGCATAACAATTGCTTGGGAACACAAATGTCATAACCATGAATGTCCCCCCTTCCTCCTTCTCTCCCTGAGCTTTAACTGCTGAGCATAATGTTATATAGTATGGAATATCCCTTTGGTGAATTTGGGTCAGTTTTCCTGGCTATGTTTCCTCCCAGCCTCCTGTCTGCCCCCAGGCTACTTACTGAGAAGAGGGGCAGTGGTGGAAAGCTGGTTCTGTGCAAGCACTTATTAGTAATGACCCAAGCACTGGTGTATTACCAGACTAATTTAGCTTCAGATGCAAAGCAAAACACCGTAAGGGCTGCTACGAAGAAAGTTAACTCCATTCCTGTCAGACTCAGTACACTAGTGAGTGAGGTAGGAACAGGCAAGGACAGTTTTCCCTTTATGTTTCATGTTAATGTTCTTTGTCAAGATTCAAGGTAGTTTGATTAAGAAGTATGGATCTTCAGAGCCAGGTTTGTCTTTGTTTAGTCTCAGTTTAAGCTCCAGATAATAAACATTGTTATTATTATTATCATTGGTTTTCAAATGAGTAATGCTGAATACATCATGCTGCAGTCATGGCCTACTACCCTAAAAGCAAAGCACAACTAGTAACTGGCTTCATAAGCTCTTTACCAGGCAGATACAGAATGTCAGCGAAATGTTTTATGTAGGCATCTCAAATAGACTGATAAAAAGTAAATAATCTATTCCCATGACAAATTAGAAGCTGTCAGCCATATGCTTTAGAGTCAGGAAATCTGAGTTCTGATTATACTGATGTTAACATTCTAAGACTAATTTTCTGTATCACTGGTCAAGGCACTCAATTCTCTCATAATCTAAATTCCTGGAATAACTCATGAAATGTTTAACCTCATAGTAAGAAAATTATGAGTTATGAAGTCAAAGTTATAATTATCCAGGGTAACCATTTTTTATATTGTACCAACATTTTTGGGATAATATTAAAATTTGGCTACCTTGCATAATTATTTCTAGATAGATATTAGATATATTCTATATTATACGTGTTATGTATAATAACTAATAAAATATAATCCCAATACATAATTAATTATAATACAAGTAATTTGACAATTATGGATTATATATATATAAATCAAATATATATATGATCTGTGCTTGATAGCATTCTCAATTAAATCAGTCAGTCTTATTTTCTGAGGACTTTAATACTCAATCTAAGATATCCTGTCAAGAAAAAGAAATATCCTTGAATAGTTCTGAAATACACACCCACCATTCTCTTTTTCCCTTTGCACACATGAGCATCTCTAAGTTGTTTTTTTTTTTTTTTATCACAATTTTATACTTGTAATTCCTTTTATATTTGATTTGGTTGTATTCTGTTTTTTCTTACATATTGTTTTTTACAGTGGTATTTAAGTGTAAAATTAATATATTAATGTAATAAAAGGTTATATAAAAAGTCAAATACATTGTTTCATACTTTTATAGTATTTCACAAAAATAATTGTATGTCATCTCATTCTAAATAGGATACATCTGTAAAAGGGATTACAAACTACTTACATTATATGAAACTAAAAAGAGAAAAACTGTAACAAACAAAGGAATGCACTGGACTCTTTACAAAATTATTGTGAATTCTATAACAGGAATAGAGAGGAAAATACAATGGAAGGTGTACAAGGTTGATATTGAACTCTGGTAGTTTTTTTCTGCTTCTCCTGCCTCCTTGTTTTCCTCAACTGCTACTTGCTGCTTTCCATTCCTCTGCTCTGGCATGTTGCCCATGGGCTGCAGTCCCTCAACAGGAAGAAAAAGCGGACAAAGCTTTCTTCAAACAACTGGAAAAAGCTTTATGTTTACAGGCTCTGTTCCTCACAGGGGAATTTAATCACCCTGATATCTTGTGGAAGGACAACATAGCAGGGTACAAACAACCTTGGAAATTTATAAAGTACTCTGGTGAGGAATAACTCAACATGAGTGAAAATTGGAGGCCTTGCATTCAGTGACCATAGAATTCAAGATTTTGAAAGCGGGGAGCAGGGCATAAAGTAGTACAATAATGATGGACTTCAGGAGTTTAACCAGTTCAGAGATCTTTCTGGAGGATTCCCATGGGGAACTTATCAGAAGTTCAAGAAAGGAAAATTAAAAGTTCTGGACCCAGGGAGGAATAACCCCAGACACCGGTACATAGTGGGAGCAAGCTAACTGGAAAGCAAGTTTTCTCAGAAGGATATGTGGGTCCTGGTGAACACCAAATTTTACATGAGCTAGCAATGTACCCTTGCAGAAAAGAATGCTGACCAGATCCTGGGGTTTATTAGGAAAAACTGCCAACAACTCAAGGGAAGTGATCCTTCCCCTTTACTCAGCACTGGTGAGGTCACTTCTAGAGTACTGTGTCCAGTTCTGGGCTCCCTAGTGCGGGAAAAATATAGACTTGGAACAAGTCCAGCAGAAGATCACAGAGATGATGAGAGGACTGGTGCACCTCATGCATAAGGAAAGGTTGAGAGACCTGGGATTGTTTAGCCTGGAGAAGAGAAAGATTTGGGGGGGAATCATTTCAAGGTACGCAAATGAAGGGAAGATGCAAAGAAAATGGAGCCAGACTCATTTCAGTGGTGCCCACTGACAGGACAATAGGCACCAACTGAAACACAGGAGGTTCCATCGGAACATCAGGGAATGTTTTTTTTTTTTACCCTGAGACTGACTGAGCACTGGCACAGGTTTCTGAGGGAAGTTGTGGAGTCTCCATCCTTGGAGGCATCAAAGCCATGCGAGCATGGTCCTGGACAACCAACTGTAGCTGACTTTGCTTGAGCAGGAACATTGGACCAGGTGAGTCCAAATATCACTTCACATCTAAACCATTCTGTGATTCTGTGAAAAAAAAATCTGTTTAACATTGTGAGCTTACGTGAAAAAAAATTCAATAAAATTAAATCAGTCTACTATTTTCACTAAACAAAATATTCCTTTTCTCATTTTCCTTATTTCTTATTTAATTAAGTTTGTTAATAAACATTTGTTAGTGGCAAATAATTTAAAATGAACATTCAGTTGACAAAAAAGATAAAAATATCTTATTATTTTGTCATTTAAAGTCTGAGTCATTAAGAATATGAATTAAAATATACATTACATCAGTTTAGATTAAATTGTATATGTAATTGTGTGGTAAGGTTACCTTTTCAAAGCCATAATTTATGAATAGGAGTATCTTCTTCAGGAATTATGACTCATTCTGATGGCTTGTTTATAAATTCAAATACAGAGGATCTTACTCTTCTGTATTTCTCCTTCATTTTTTCTGAAATACATAGCTTGTGAACTGGTAGTATATTTTTACAGCAAGTGGCCTTGACCCATGACAAAAACGGCATATATTGTTACTCTTTATTACATTACCTTTACAAGCAGCTTCTAAAAAAGGTTTTGAAGGAATGAATTACACCAATCCCACTTAAAACAAACAAGTAAACAAACCAAAACACAACTAACTAACAAACGAACAAAAATCCCCAACCAATAAAACCAAACAAAACCAAACCAAAGATTTAATAGTACCATATATTAGTAGGCTGGCATCATTTTCATATCATACAATATGTAAAGACTGCAAAAGGTGATTAAAATTATTTTCCCCAGGCAGCAGGTATCTCAGCTTTATTCTTGATTCTTGTTTGTATAAAACAGTCTGGTTTGCTGTAATATTTATAATTGCAGTTTAATTTCATAGTAGTTGGTTGGAACACATAATTTTTGATGTTATCAAGCAATATTGTGAAAATAGCCTTGTAATAATGCAAAAATGCAAATGAGCTTCAAAGTCAGAACTTGATTGAATCAAATGTGGAACTACAGCAATTTACATAAAGCAAAGAACACTCCTAAAAGGCAAAGGCCCTTAATTCAGCAAAATCATTAAAAATGGCCAGGTGTGAAGTGAATGAAAAGTTCTATTAAATGTAAGAATATACAATACATTACTGAATGTGTCTGAGAAGAGTACAAGCATTTGTAAAACACTCTAAGAAAGAGTAGAGAATTGACAAAACTTACCGAATAGGATGGAAATCTTCATGAAACAGATGATTTTTCCAAAAGATATTTCCATCAGAGTTATTTATTTTTCTCCTGAAGATAATTGAAATCTAAAAATCAAGTATTCATAAATAGATCTTGAAGAATACTTCAATATATAGGAAAAAATATACAGAAAATGTCAAATGTGAAATTTATGTAAGAGAAGTGGGGCATTTGTATATACTGGGATTCTTGATTTCTTTGGGAGAAGTTCCTGGCTGTAAAATCAAAACAAACCAAAAGAAACCAAAAGAAACCAAAACAAACCAACAAATAAATAAAAAAACAACAGTGTGGAATCGTGACTTGCAGAGCAGGGTGATATGTTTTGTTGAGCATGGACTATCAGTGCAGGCAGTGAGGTTCTCGTAGGCATGAGAAAGTCTGTGAAACGATCTTGAATTAGGAGAGAAGCAAAACCACAAGAAGATAAGGGGCTTCACTGGTGGTTTGCCCGGACAAGAATGCTAAACACTGACAACAATTCTGTGAGTTATGTAAAGGCTGACAGAACATGTGGACAGAGCATGGACAGTGACTATTATGCAGTCTGTAGCTCAGCTTAGGCGTGTGAACAGGCTCGTTAACCTATAGGGTTTGGGGATCTGTCTTTTGTCTACTATAAAAGGCTGTAAAACTTTCCAATAAATGGATTGGACTGCAGACCCCTTGGAGCGTGCATCTTTTCTCCAGAGCTCCTTCCCGACACAACAGGATTTCTGTTATATAATTTATTGTATTTTCAATAGGTTTAAAATTGCACATTAAAATGTACATAGTTCTCAAAATATTTTTAAAAATCAAGAAATGGAATGCAATAGACAATTCTGTATTCAAACTTCCCAACAAGGTTTTAATATTTTTTTTAAACACCAGATATATTTTTCTTACTGCGAACCTTTCCGTCACAAAAATAAGGTTGCATTTAAGTTATAAAATGCATTTTATGTGTCAAAAATGTACAACGAAGACCAATTCAAAATCAAGATAGACCTTTCCTTCATGGCCAAATCCTTCATATATTTGGGCTACTATACTAAGAGTTTATCCTTTTTCTAAGGTCATGTTTAAAGTGTTTACTATCCAACCAAATAGAACACATTGTGATGGCAGAGCAAAATTATTAGTCCCAGATCCTCATTTCTCAGTATTTTGGCAGATGAAATATCAATTTCTCAATTAGAAAAATCTATGTCACAGAATCACAGAATGGTAACGGGTTGGAAAGGACCTCTGGAGATCATCTAGTACAATCCCCTGCCAAGGCAGGATCACCTAGAGCATGTTGCACAGGATCATATGCAAGTGTGTTTTGAAAGTCTCCAGAGAAGGAAACTCCATAAACTCTCTGGGCAGCCTGTTCCAGTTCTTTACCACCCTCAAAGGAAAGAAGTTTTTCCTGATGTTCAGGTGGAACTTCCTGTGTTCCAGTTTGTGCCTGTTGCCTGTTGTCCTATCACTGGGCACCACTGAAAAAAAAGACTGGCCCTCATCTTCTTGACACCTGCCTTTAGATATTTATAAAAATTGATAAGATCGCCTCTCAGCCTTCTCTGCTGCAGGCTAAACAGATGCAGGTCTCTCAGCCTTTCCTCATACAAGAGATATTCCAGTCCCTTAACCATCTTTGTAGCTCTCCACTGGACTCTGTCCATTATTTTCCTGTCTCTTTTGGTCGGCAGAGTCAGAAATTGACACAGTAGTGAAGATATGGCCTCACCAGGACAGAGTAAAGGGGGATAACAACCTCCCTCTTCGTGCTGACCACATCTTGTTAATGCACATTTCTGATTCATAGTTAACTTGCCTTGCACCAGGACTCCCAGGTTCTTCTGTGTAGAGCTGCTTTCTAGGAGGTCAACCCCTACACTGTACTGGTGCATGGGGTTAGTCCTCCCCAGGTGCAGGACTCTACACTTGTTGAATCTCATTAGATTCCTCTCCACCCAAATCTTGCTGATTGTCAGCACAGCCTCCCAGTTTCGTGTCACCAGTAAAACTGCTGAGGGTAAACTCCATCCCTTCATCCAGCTTATTGATGGAGGTACTGAACAAGACTGGACCCAGTACTGACCCCTGGGGAGCACCAATAACAAGAGGCCTCCAACTGGACTTTGCTCTACTGACCACAACCTTCTGAGCTCTGTCACTCAGCCAGTTCTCAGTCCATCTCATAGTCCACTCATCTAACCCTCACTTCCTGAGCTTACTTTTGAGGATGTTATGGTAGACAGTATCAAAAGCCTTGCTGAAGTCAAGGTAGAAAACATCCAATCCTCTCCCTTCACTTATCCAACTAGTCACACTAGTATAGAATGCTATCAGATTAGTTAAGCATGACTTCTTCTTGTGAATCCATGCCGACTATTCTGATAACTTTTCCTCCATAGGCTTGGAGAAGACTTCCAGAATGAGCGGTTCCATCATCTCAGCAGGGACAGAGGTGAAGATGACTGTCTTGTTACTTCCTTGGTTTGCTTTCTTGACCTTTGGGAAGACTGGAGGGACACTGGCTTTCCTCCAGTCCTCAGGCACCTCTCCCATTCTCTATGATCTTCCAAAAATGATGGAAAGTGGAATAGCAACATCAGCCAGCTCCCTCAGCATTGTGAGTGTATACCATCAGGTCTCATGGATTTGTGGCTGTCCACTTTGCCTAGACGATTTCTAACCCAGTTTTATCGACCAAGGGAGAATTTTCCTTCCTCTAGATTTTTTCTCTTACCTCCAGGGACTGGGATTCCTGAGGGCTGGTGTCAGTGATAAATACTGAAGCAAAGGCAGCATTCAGTCTACTCCCTCAGCATTGTGAGTGTATACCATCAGGTCTCATGGATTTGTGGCTGTCCACTTTGCCTAGACGATTTCTAACCCAGTTTTATCGACCAAGGGAGAATTTTCCTTCCTCTAGATTTTTTCTCTTACCTCCAGGGACTGGGATTCCTGAGGGCTGGTGTCAGTGATAAATACTGAAGCAAAGGCAGCATTCAGTCTACCCACCTTCTCTGTATCCTCTGTCACCAGGGCTCCTATCTCATTCAACAGTGGGCCAATACTGCCTCTAGTGTTAGTTTTATTTGCTACGTATTTGAAAAAGCCCTTTCTATTATCCTTGACCTGGCTTGCAAGGTTAAGTTCCAAGGAGGCCTTAGCTTTCCTAATTGCCTCCCTACTTTCTCTGA
>NW_008614164.1:0-6891 GCF_000691845.1 Merops nubicus | reverse complement strand
CAGGAAGCCCACGATTTTCCTAGTCTTCTTTTTTCTACTGATGTACTTTATGCATACCCTCACAACATTCCTATATTCCTCCCAAGCAGCCACTCCCTTTTTCCATATACTGTAAACTTCCTTCTTCCATTGGAGCTTTTCCAGAAGCTCCTTGCTCATCCATTCAGGTCTCCTGCCTCTTTTACGTGACTTTTCACTCATAGGGATGCAGAGATTATGAACTTGGAGGAAGTGGTGCTTGAATATTAACCAGCTCTCTTGGGCCCTCCTACTTTCTAGAGTCCTAGTCCGTAAGTTTCTTTCAAGTAGGTCTTTGAAGAGGACAAATTTAGCTCTCCATATTCTCATTTAGAATTGTATATATTATTTAAAAACATTTTTGCTGTCTGCAATGCCATTTTTAAAAATTCTAATAACAACTGTAATCTCTTTTATAGGTGATCTTTAGCTCCCTATCACAATAGATTCTTAATAAGATCCTGAAAAAGGTCAGGAGCTAAGCAATTAATTCTGATTTCCTGTTTTCATTTGTCAGCAAGTATTGAAATATTATCCTTGTTGAACTTTTCAATGCTTTCTGTAAGATATTTTTTCTTATTGGATCCTGGATGAAGGGTTTAAAGTAATGACTGTATTTCTCCTACTCTGCCAAATAGCATGTTTACTCCAGCAGATAATGGAAGATTGCAGTCTATAGTCATGGAGATGAAAGTCTTGTTTTAATAACGCAGTCTCAGATACCAGACTTGAATGTTTTCATGGCAGAAAATAATTTTAAAAGATCAACACACAACTAATACATTTTTTGTAGACATGAAAAATAGACACTAAGATCGACCTTATTGGGGAATCTCATAGAGGTTGTAGGAAAAAAGCAATACATTTTCTACCAGATCTTCTTTTTTATACTCTCTCTTACACAGTCATGCAGCTAAATGCATACTTTAGCTCATTGCTCTACATCTAGCACATACATCAACTGATTCCCCTCCTTCTTCCACTCTGAGAATTACTATATACAGTATAGTATATACGATGTAGTGTATATTTATCATATATTCTGCATAGTATATAATACATACTATAATATATACTACTCTCTTGGGAGTAATCTACTGACTAGTTGTTTTCCATGTGAAATAGGAGGTGAACTACTTTCCTTGCACGTTCTAAAGGTGGCAGTGTGGCTCCCACATTGAGATGTAACACACACAAATGATATATATGGTGTGTCAGCATGAGAAAGAGACACCTTGAAGCCAAGCAGAGACTCCGTTTGGTATTCTGTCTCACTCGGTGGCTTTAACACTGAGAGAGATTAAAACGTGCTGAAATCTTTAGCTACGGAATGAAAAAATTCCCAAGAGTGTATCATTACAGTGAACTGTCTTGATTTTTTATTACTACTTTATCTTGTATATGAGAAAATTTAGTCAATGTATGTTATTCTAAAATTACAAACTACAGTATTTATTGTTTGTTCTGAGTTTAGGTGAATGTTTAATATGAACATAAAAAGGAATCATACATGTTTTTTTAATCCATTATTTCAAAAAGCCATTGATCCAATTTCTTATTTGTCATAGCTGTTGCAGAAGTCTGCTATTTTTCCTGTCTCAACAACTGATGACTGTACAGATAGTCAATGAAAGTTTCAGGATACAGACTGAAGAATAGTCCTACTACAAGTGAAATTACTCTGCTAGCAAACAGAGAGGTCTTTATCGATGTGTATGTGCACATTGAAAAATGTTTACCCTTCCAAAGTGAATTTGTCTAACATCTGAAAAAAATCCCCAAACTCATTACAAGTTGAGTTACATAATCCCAGTTCTCTTAGTTTAGAATCAAGTTAAATAACAAATGAACATAACTGGTAGCATTGAGGGCGTGCACATTTTCTTTTGTGTTTGTTAATATCCCATCTAAACTCTTTTTGTTTTGAATAATGCATAAACTTGTTGCTGGACCTGTGCTGTTGCCTGTATCTTTTATCATCCTGTTTCCAAAACAGAAACTTTTTCAGTTTCTTTATTCAAATTACTGGGAATACAAGTCTCTCTGTTTCATAAAACACATACTTTAATATTAATTACAACACAAATTAGGAAATTTTGAAAAACATAACTGGAAGCAAACTAATTTGTGCAGCCAAGTTTCTAGAGGACTACACATTGAAGGGCAGACCAGTCAAATCATTTGAGGTTAGGGCTGTGATCCAGAAAGACCTAAGGAGGCTAGAGGAATAAGCCACCAGAATTACAAGAGGTTTACGAGCTTGGCATGAGCTAGCAGTGTGCCCTGGCAGTAAAGAGGGGCAAAAGCAACCCAGGCTGCAGTAATAGGAACATGGGCAGTAGATTGAGAGGAATGGTCATTCCTCTCTCCTCAGCACTTGTGAGACCACATTGCATCCAGTTTTGGGGGTCCCTGATAAAGAAAAGATGCTGATGAATCACAGAATGAATAAGGTTGGAAGGGACTTCTGGAGTCATCTGATCCTATCTTGCTGCTCAAGCAGCCACCTACAGCCAGTTGCCCAGGATCATGTCCAGACAGCTTCTGAATGTCTCCCAGGAGAGAGACTTGGCCACCTCTCTGGGCAACTTGTGCAAGAGCTCAGCTCACAGTAAGACAGTGTTTCATTATCATAGAATCATAGAATCACCATGGTTGGAAAGGACCTCCAGGATCATCAAGTCCAGCCTTCTCCTCAACATTTCCGTAACCACTAGACCATAGCCTCAAGTGCCATATCCACTCATTTTTTTAACACCTCCAGGGATGATGACCCCACCACCTCCATGGGCAGTCCATTCCAGTGTAAGAGAATTCAGTGGAGGGTCACCAAGCTGGTGAGGTACTCAACCACTTTCCCTGTGAGGAGAGGCTGGTGGAGCTGAGGTTTCTCAGCCTTGGAGAAAAAGTAGTTTTGGGTGGATCTAAAAGCAGCACTCCATCTAGGGAGGACCTTATAAAGAAGACCTTATAAAAAACACAGAGAAAGGTTATCTGAATTGATGCATGGTGAGATGATGAGAATTAACACTCATAAATTGAAACAAGAGAAACTGAGACCAGGTACAAAGATAAACTACTTCTCTGATAAGACAGCCAGGTACTAGAACAGGCTTCCAAAAACCATTTGTGCACTCTCCATCTTTGAAGACCAGCCGGAACAAACCCTAAGCAGTCTAATCTGACCTCACAGATGGATGTGTTTTGGGAATCCTGAGGTTTCTTCCAGCATGAAGTTTCCTAAGAGCCTATGTTTTTTCCAGTATTTTAATGCATTGAAGGAACAGATCTCCCTAGTAGTATTTTAGGAGAAAATGGAAGTAGGATTGACAATGATTGTGTACTTCCTCTCAGTGAGGAAGTGATGAATTGGAATATCATTGCAGAATAACTGCAGCAGTTTGTCATGTTCCTGAAGTCTTGGACTGTATGAGAGAATCTTCTTTCTGACTGGTGGAACTAAGGTAGAGATGAATCTGAACGAGAAATCTTGGATAAAATTCTAGCAAATGGAAAGGTATAAGTAAATTGCCCATTGACTTCAGTGTAGTATTTTTTATTATTATTATTATTTTGCACATATAAATCATTATAAATCAGGTATAGTCCAAAACCTAGATATAAAAACAATTCTAACCTGTATTTCCCCACAGTTTATGTATGCATAATGTTAGAGTTCATTATAAATGGCCTTATAAAAGGTTAAGAACATTGCATTTTTAATGGAAGAAGAACTTTAGAAAAGCAATTATTCAAATACAGGTTATTGGGTGTGTAAACAGGTCACTTCCTTCACTCTTGTCTTTCTGTAAAATTACAGAACTGTTCTCTCCTCTATTTTTATAAAAATATCACAACACACAAAATCTTCTATTTTAAGTCTGTTCTTGAAATCTAATGATTTAAGAAAGTTTGTGTGAGATTTTAGAAATTAATTTTTTTTGAAGGTAACTTAAAATTATGGGTTTAAAAATCCCCAAATCTCCCAATATTTCCAAAGTATTTTTAAAAAATATTTGAATATTTTTGTGAATTTGAAGCTTATGCACCGATTTTAGGATATAAATCATATTTTGTAGGCTTGTCATGGCAAAACTATATCACTGTCAATGTTTATTTTTACCTTCTGAATATGGATTCTAGCAATCACATGGAACAAACAGCAAGTATAATATGGTTTCTTCTCAAGGATCTACTGTAGTTATTCAATCACTGGAAAAAATATGTATTGTTTTTATTTATTTTTCATTTACATTATTATGTACATAGGAAAGTTCTCATATTAACATTCTTAATATTAATAGCTCTGTTACCCATAATTATTCAGTCCATTTGACTTAGCATGAGGTGAAACAGTTTTTGACAAAATGTTTATTAGACGTTTTATGTGACAATTAACTTAAATGCTGAATCAAAGGTCCAAGCCCACAAGATCACTTGGGGATGATGAAGGAATGAGACAGAGAGTTGCGCAGTTGGACTTGTTCAGCCTGGAGAAGAGAAAGTTCCAGGAAGAACTTATTGTGGTATTTCAATATTTAAAGGGGGATTTAAGAAATATGGGGAGAGATTTTTGCTAGGGCCTGTTGCAACAGGACAAGGAGTAATGGTTTTAAACCAGGAGCTGGGCAGCGGGTGCAGTCTCTGGCACAGTGCCGTTGGTGCAGCTCTAGGGGTTTTGCAGTTCAGTGCATTCTATGTCACTTGTTTTATATATCATAGAATCATAGAATGATTTGAGTTGGAAGGCACCTTAAAGATCACCTGTTCTGCCAATGTCTAGGCCTAACAAGAATGATACAACCAGCAGAAAGACAAACCAATAAGTAAACTGTATTGTAAACAGGAAAGTCATGACATGAATGACCGCTGGGGGTACAAACAAGTCAACCAATTCATATATAATCAACACCACCCTCAACGATCTCAGAAAAGACATGATTCGACCCACAACAGGTGGTATAAACAAAGAACCAAGGCTTCCCACGGATGGCAAGGGAAACAGCCAGATCACAAAGTTAAACAGATAAGTTAAAGGTGCCCACATGGCAACTGTCACCCAATCAGCCCATGTTCACAAAGGTCTGAACTGACCGGGTCCCCACTCAAGGGAGAGTCAGGAGGTCTCTCCTGAACCAGGAAGCTCTGTCAGACGCTCCTGACTCCCTGCAAGTGGTCCCAGCTTTTATCCCCAGGCGGGACACCTGACCTTTGTCAACTCATTGAGGGACCCCTGGGGCTCATTTCCCTTATGGCTCTCCCTACAGGGCTGGCTGCACTTTGGGGGGAAGCTATAAGGCAAACTCACCACCTCTTTATGAAGGGCTGTGGGAATCACCCATATGTCAACCTTAATTCGGGGCTTGGGGTTCAAACCCCAGCATTTCATCACCTAATTCCAAACTCCCTGGCATGGACATGGACACCTCTCACTAGACCATGTAGTTCAAAGCCCCATCCAACCTAGTCTTGAACAAAGCTGATGTTGGGACATATACAACCTCCCTGAGGAACCTGTTTCAGTGTCTCACTACCCTCACAGTGAGAAACTTCTTCCTAACTTCTAATCTAAATCTACCTTCTTCCAGTTTGAAGCCGTTACCCCTTGTCCTATCACTACAAAGCCTTATAAAAAGTCCCTCCCCAGCTGGCTTCTAGTACCCCTTCAGATAATGGAAAGGTGCAATAAGGTCTCCTGAGAGTCTTCTCTTCTCCAGGCTGAATGTCAACTTTCTCAGCCTGTCTTCATAGAAGAAGCATTCCAGCCCTCTGATCATCTTCATGGCCTTCTTATGAATCCACTCCAACAGGCCTATGTTGCTCTGGTATTTGGGGCTCCAGAGCTGGACACAGTACTCTAGGTGTGGTCTCGTGAGGGGGAGAATCACCTTCCTTGACCTGCTGGCCACACTACTTTTGATGCAGCCCAGGATACAGTTGGGCTCGCATATTGTTGGTTCACGTTGGATCACTTTTTATCACTTTTTATCAACAAGCATCCCCAAGATTTTCTCCTTAGGACTACTCTCAACTCATGTCTCACCCTGTATCTCTGCTTGGGATTGGCCCAACTCAGGTGCAGGACCATGCACTTGGACTTGTTGTTAATATTTTTGTAAACTTTTTGTAAATTGCTATTATTGTTATTATAATTGTTTCTTATCCTCTTGCATTGCTGTGTTAAATTCTTCGTATCTCAGCCCACAGGGTGCCTTCTTCTCCCTATTCTCCTTTCCATCCCACTGGGACAGGGGGGAAATGTGAGTGAGCAGCTACAGGGTGATCAGCTCCCAGCTGGTTCTAAATCAGAACATCTGCTTTGTGCAGCAGATTAGACTACAATACCTCCTGAAGACCCTCCCAAACAGAATCCTTTTATGATTTGAAGAAGTAGTCAATTTTTCACATTTTTAAGGAGATATGGAGCCAGTGCTCCAGAGTGATAACAGGGCGGTATTTCCCGCACTGTATAATTAAATTATGTTTCTTTAAGACTGCTTCTCAAATATGTGTACTCACATGCACTTATAAAAAAGTATTTCTATGCATACATAGCGCATGTACCTATCTAAAATCTATAAACAAGTGCATGTTATATAAAATTACATCTCATAGATATGAATATTCTGTTGTAAAATGATTAATTGTGGGCTTGTTAAGGATAACGCCTACAATGCTTTTAAGGTCTAGTTATGACAGAATACACATTTTCTCTTGTTTCGAAAAAATTTTATTTCCTCAACTTGTATGCAATGTAACTTGAAAATTCTGAATATAGTCTCGATTAAGATAATCCCCAAATTCTTTGTTAAATGTATTTGGAAGAAAAAATAAAAACACAAAAAAACCCAAATAAACAAATAAAAATTCTGT
>NW_008614163.1:44860-85701 GCF_000691845.1 Merops nubicus | reverse complement strand
GCCGGCCCTTGGAGTCGGCTTGGCACTTGTCTAGGAGGGGTGCGGAGGGTTCTGGGACGCTCGCACTGCCCCGTCGGGCACAGTTAAACCGGAAAAATAAATTAAAAACCCCAACTGCGTGAGTGGCTGAGGGACTGGGTGTGCTCCAGCTGCTCCGGGACTCTAAGCCAAAAGTGCCATTTCGTGGATTAAATAGAAGTTGCTGGAAGGTGAGGAGAAGTAAAATTGGCTGCTAATTGGCATTGTCGATTTTAAAAAATGGACAGTTCTGCCAGTGGCTGCTTTCAATGGTGAGGCTACCTGCTGAGATCTCAAGCACTTTCCTTTTTAATATATCTGAGGGAATACCTGTTGCTGAGCTTGTACTGCAGCCTGGGCTTGCATCCCTCAGCTTGTTAAATTAGCCAGCAGTCCTTGCTGCAGAGCTGTGTGCAGCGCCAACTCCATAATCAGCTTTTGTGGTTCGAGGTTTTTCCAGGTTCCTCTGGCAAAGATGATGTTGACCTGCCCTGCCCTTTCCCCTTTGCCATTTGGGGTCAAGCCACAGCTAGCGAGTGTCCTGCTGCTGCACAACTGAATGGAACTGGCTTAAATGGGGAGCATGAGAGTGTGTTCAGGTGGCAGCTTGAGAAGTGGAGGCAGTTGGGGAAAAGTTCTGCTTAGATAGAAGCAAAAATTGTGTGCCTGGGGTGTTTGTGGAGCCTCACTGAGCAGACAGAAGGCAGCAGTTGGTGGCGTGTACATCAAGCAGTGACACAGAGGACCTGCATTTGGGAACAAGCTGTTGGGAAGCTGAGCAAAGTGCTTCTCCCTAGCCTCGCAGTGGTTGGTAGACCATGTCACAAAGTGAGGCTGGTCTGGAGGCCGGTTTGGTTCCCTGTGGTTCCTGCCTCTAATGAATATGTAATAATCTGTTGTGAGCAGTTCGATGTTGGGAGATGGACAGTTGCGGTTGTAACACCACAGACTTTCTGAGCTCATCATTTGCATGTTTGCCTGAAGATGTTGGGCACACCTGAAGGGCTTCCTCCATTATTCTGAGACTTTGTGGTTGTCTTCTGTCTTTCAAGCTAACTTTGTAAATTTGGCTACACTAGTGTCTGTCTGTTATGGAAGACCTGAATGGTTTTTAAGGCAAGTGCTGACATGGCAGCTGTTGGCAAGGTGCACATATGTACCCAGGGTGAAGTGGTAAGATCCAATTCTCTTCTCTTTGGATAGGCAGGGTAACAAATAAGTTATCAGTAGGGTGCTGCTGCCCACTGTTGTAGAGGACCTGTTTCTATCTGTTGCTCCAGTTCATGGAACTGTTAATGTTACTGGAGGACATCCCGTTGAAGAAGATTTAGTTAAAACGAGCAAGTAATGCTAAGCTTATCATGGCCTGTCTGTGGCAAGCTGATAGCAGCAGCATCTTTTCTAGCTATTAATGCTGTAATTTCTGTGTGCTGCCCAGTAGTTTTTTGGAATGATGGAGAAACTTCTGCTTTGAGCTGGTGAGGGGCAGTTCTGGTTTCCTGAATTGGGACGTGCAAATGTGAACTGGCCATGCTGCACATTAGGACAGAACCTGGTCAACCTAGGAAATAGGGGGTACTGTAAGTGCCTATGGCTCCTGGTAGTTCTTCGCTTTGTGTTCTTTCCTGTTAATGTGACAAAAATACTATAATCTTGCCACAGCTGGGTTGGTCCTTTAATAGAAGCTTTGGAAGCAACTTGTAATCCTTTATTCCCTCCCAAGTCCTTGTATACCATACGATTTTATACTAAGAATAAATTTTTAATAGAAGTGCATAAATAATTAAAACACTTTTTGAGAATCATAGGCATCAGAACGATGTGCTTTTAAGTAAACTGCAAGCTTGGAAATACTGTTTCTGGTGAAGAATATGCATTTATCCCTTCAATTCTGCACGTTTGGCCTGTATGTGGGTTGGGCTGGGCTAAGGAGTTGGAGGACCATTGCCTTATCCCCTGAGCTATTTAGTTGCCACATTGTGAAAGTGGAAGATCTCAGTTAGGCAAAGTTTGTAGTTGGTAAACCGTAGGGGTGAACAGCTGTACCAGAGGGACACCTTGTGTTCTATGCAGACTTGGAAACATCTACAAGGTGGAGGGGTTGTTGTAGCTGATGGAATTTCTCCTTTCCAGACTAGTAATTCCCTTGTTCATGCCAGAGTGCTTATGTTGGGGAAATGAAGTAGGGTATTGGGATTTTTTTATTCTGTGTTCCATGTCCCATTGACTTTTAAGCCAGTGCTGTTGGGTTGCTTTTGTTCTGTCTTGGTATGGTCTGCTGAACTAATTCCAGTCCTAGAACACTCTGTGGTAATGAGCTTTGTATTTTAAGTTTCAGTAGAGTATAGGATCAAGGTAATTAGTCCTGTGTCCTGTTACCAATGCTGGTTTGCTACTGTATCGCTAGGAGCTATAGAGGCAGTTTTTCTCCTGGACGCTTCTGAGCGGAAGAGGGAAGAGGGAATCTGCTTCCCAGAGCTCAGCAGTGATCTGTATAAAATAGTTTTTTAAATCAACTTCTGGCTGAGCAGAGATAGGAGCAGGGTTTGTAAACAAAACAAACAGACAAGCCCCCAGACAGCAACAACAAAAAAAACACAAGGGAAAAAAAAAAGGCTGACCTGATTTTTCCCTTTTTAGGAATTTCTCCAAATATTTTTAAAATTTATTCTTTAACAAACTCTTCTACCCTGTCTGTGCTGGAGAGGGGAATTGTGTGAGTTGAATGCTGGATTAAGATGATAGTACTTGTTTATCAGAGCTGACTCCCAGCTTCCTCCTTGCTTCTCTCAGGAGGGCACAGTTCAGTGCTTTCTAGCATGGCTTTATGAATCGATCCTCTTCCTTTTCTGGGGCCCTTTCGGGCCTGTCTGCAGACTTTGTTTCCAAATTGAAAATTGCGTCATTAGTGTGCCAAGGCATGGCTTCAAGTAATGCTGGCTCCTAATGGAAGTAGAAGGGAAGGTTATAGAGCAGATTATCATGAGTCCTATCACGCAGCACACACGTGGAGGGCAACCAGGTGATCAGACCCAGTCAGCATGTGTTTATGAAAGGCAGGTGCTGCTTGACTAACCTGATCTCCTTCCATGACAAGGAGACTTGCTTGGTAGATGAGGGAAAGGCTGTGGATGTTGTTTAGTAAAACTTTTGGCACTCTTCCCTGCACCATTCTGCTGGAGAAACTTTTTGCTTATGGCTTGTCTGGGTGTATGCTTTGCTGGATGACCGGGCCCAGAGAGTGGTGGTCAGTGGAGTTTAAATCCAGTTGGTCGATGGTCACAGGTGCTGTTCCCAAGGGCTCAGTACTGGGGCCACTCCTGTTCAATATCTTCATCAATGATCTTGATGAGGAAATAGTGCACCCTCAGCAAGTTTTCAGATGACACCAAGTTGGGCAGGAGTGTTGATCTGCTTGAGGGTCGGGAGGCTCTACAGTGGGATCTGGACAAGCTGGATTGATGAGCTGAGGCCTGTGGTATGAGGTTCAACAAGACCAAGTGTTGGGTCCTGCACCTGGATCACAACAACCCCATGCAACGCTACAGGCTTGGGGAGGCGAGGACAGGGAACACTGCCTGACAGAAAAGGACCTGGGGATGGTCAGCAGCCAGTATGGGCTGTCAGTGTGCCTAGGTGGCCAAGAGGGCCAACAGCATCCTGGCTTGTATCAGAAACTGTGGGCAGCAGGACTAGGGGAGTGATTGTCTTCCATACTCTGCACCGGTGAGACCACACATCGAGGGGTGTGTTCAGTTTTGGGCCCCTGAGTACAAGAAGGACATTGAAGTACTGGAGCATGTCCAGAAAAGGACAGCAAAGCTGGTGTAGGGTCTAGAGAACAAGTCTTAGAAGGAGTGGATGAGGGCACTGGGGTTCTTTGGTCGCCATTCTCTACAACTATATGAAGGGAGGTTGTAGTAAGGTGGGAGTCAGTCTTTTCTCCCAGGTAACAAGTGACAGAAGAAGAGGAAATGGCCTCAAGTTGTGTCAAGGAAGGTTTAGGTTGGATATTAGGAAAATTTCTTCACAGAAGGGGTTGTTAACCAGTGGCACAGGCTGCCCAGGGAAGTGGTGGAGTCACCATCCCTGGAGGTATTTAAAAGATGTGTAGTGTGGTGCTTAGTGACGTGGTTTAGTGGTGACATGGCAGTGCTGGGTTAACTGTTGGACGTGATGATCTCTAAGGTCTTTTGGTCCAAGTAAAATGATCCTATGATTCTGTAAGAGTACAGTGTTAGCCATAGCAAGGACAGGTGAATTGGGTTTTGGTGGCCTTGGAACTAAGCCATTCATTTGTCAAATGTAGAGTCTGTGTACCTCTGGCACTGATGGCCACGTTTATGGTTCCTACCCTGTTCTGCAGCTTTTTCAGATGCTGCTGCTGAAGCACAGATTTTGAAAGCTTCTTCAGGATACGATTCTCAGAGCTGGGAGCAGAGATGAGGCAGAAATCTGTGTGGCTGTGAGCAGAGAACTACGTGGAAGCAGCATCTTCAGCAAGGCAAGCTGTAGAGAAAGTGAAACAGGGTACGTGAGGTGCAGAATTTTAAACCAAACTGTAAGCCGTTGTTTGCTTCCTGGTGTGTGAGAAGATAGTTGGGAAGCATGTAGGCCAAAGGGACAGAAGCCTGTAGAAAGGAGGACTGGCTCTGGGAGGTCTGTCCTGGCCCAGCTCAGCTTTCTGGGCTGAAGGAGTTGACTTAGGAGGCTACCATAAAGCAAAAGCAAGGTCTGATGTACGTGTCTCATTGGGTTGTAGCTCTTGCAAAGCACGTGAGTTGTGCTCCGTGGGAGTCTGCATTGCAGACATACTTTCAGATTAAATTTTTTGGGCCTTGCTTCTGAAAGCCTTTAGCTCAAGGGCTGATTTGATTTTCATGAATAATTTGATGGTTTAACGTGAGTAGGTTTAAGCTCTTGTGTAAGAACCCGCTGAGCTTGCCTGTGTGGTGTTGAAACTTTCAACTTGAAAAGAGGGTGGCTTGCATGTGTTGTGTTTTTTTTTTTTTTTGGTTTTTTTTTTGTTTGTTTTTTTTTTTTTTTTAATTTTTATTTTTAATTTTTTTTTTATTTTAATCTCCCTTCAAATGCTTCATGCTTGTTATAGAGCAAATTTTGTGTGGCTTCTCTTCTTGCCCAGACTATGTCTGATGAGAGCTGTTTTTCCAGAGTGTTGGTATAGATGTAACCTTGTAATACTTTGCTCTTGGCCTCATTTTCTCTCCAGCATATTCTTTTTAAATGGTCCTAATGTCAAAACAGAAGTTGTCTTGCAAGAATGCAGAAGGAAAAAATTCAAATGAGTTTGCAGTTGCCGGTGATTAAGTACTACTGTAAGTTGTAACGAGATGTAAGGGTGTTTTTGTGCTCCAGAGATCATTCATTTTTACTAGTGTTTTGACGATAGTATGTAACCAAAATACAAAACGGGTGTTTAATCAAAATTGCTGTATTTGTGCAAAGGAAGGAAAAACCTGGCTGTTATCTGTTGGTGTGTCTTGGTGTTTGCTTGTTAAGAGAAGTGCAAAGTCATTTACTACCATAATCCTATGCAGAAGTGAATTTGGGATTCGGTTGAAGAAGGGACTTTTGCTTGCTCAGTTTATTTCTGTGCCATTATGGTGTAGGCAGTTAAAGTAGGTTTTGTTTGCTTGTTTTATATGACTTTTCCTAGTTTCTGGTTTGTGTTTGCGTGCTGCTTACAGCCCGGTGTCTGGTACCAAGAGGCAGCTCTGTCTTGCCCTTCCAATGTTGCTGTGGTGGAAATTGACACTTTTCAGTGTTGGCGATTGGTTTATATAGAGAGTTTGATGCATGCCCTTAAGAACTTTTGATACTCTTTTTTTTCTTGAGCTGACTGTGTGTAGGTGACTGTACTTAGGTGAAGGCTCAATGCTAATTGGTCTAATTCTGTTTAGATGCAGCTGTTACCTGACCTCAGGCAGCTGGAGCTGTAGGTGAAGTAAGCCAGTTGCTGTGTGGTTGCAGTAGAGGATTAATTACTTTATTCAGTTCCTTAAATGGGAAGAGCTCAAGTCACACAAGTGTATAGAAGGGAAATTTCAAAGCTGCTTAAATATTGGATTTATTTTCTTACAGCAGATCCCCAGAAAAGCATGGAAGATGAAATTGAATCAGTCCTGCAGGAGCGGATAATGGTTTTGGATGGTGGCATGGGGACCATGATCCAGCAACGTGCCCTGTCAGAAGAGGATTTCCGAGGGTGTGAATTTAAAGATCATTCCAGGCCTTTGAAAGGCAATAATGACCTTCTCAGTATAACTCAGCCTGATATAATCTGTGACATACACAAGGTCGGTGGTTCTGATTTCTGTCTCTTGACAGAAGGAAAAAGAATTTAGCCTTTTCCCTCCCCTTTTCTATGCCACAGGCTACTGTCTCTCCTGCATCTTTTGGGGATAGGGGAGAAAGAGCTAGGTAACCATGCAAAAAAGAATGAGCAGATTTGACTGTTCTGGTTGTGTGAACACAGCATTTGTGTCTCGGTTCCTGATGTCATCCAGGCAGTGTTGTTTTTAAATCCCTTTTTTACTAATGTCCCTGATGTGTTTCTATTAATTGTAGTTCTGATTTATTTGATTTTTCTTTCCTTTTCTCCTCCTAGGCCAGCACTTGAAATGCATCTAGGTAGGATGTATCTGAATTTCAGATGTGTGTTTCTATAACTGTGTATTGACGACCTGTTAAATGTAGCAGCCTGGAGCAGGCCTCTCCCTGGGTAATGAGTACATGGGCTTCCTGATGAATAGATGTTCTTCCATGTTCTTTTTTTTTCCCATAGAATATTTGTGCGTGGCCCAGGGAATAACATGGTCTAGGGTTGATCATTAGGAGTTTGCAAACAGATTTAATCATTTTCCTATCTTCAATTAGACTTTAAAGGCCAACTTCCTAAGCCTTGTATTTCTTGAGTTGCAGGTATTTGTACATGTTACTGTAATAACTGGGATGTTTGAATAGCATTGCAACTAGCTGATACTCAGTTGAAGCTTCACTTCTGAATTTTTCCAGTCATTTATTAAAAAGATCTGCATTTCTTTGGAATTGTAACTGGCTTATGTTTGTTAAAGTTGGTATGTAATATGTATTTTTATATTTACATTCTAACCGTTGCTCCTTGGATTTGAAGAATGATGATTTGAAAACAGTCAGTCTTTGATCTATAAAAATTTCAGAAGGAAATATTTGTAGATGGAGTTTAGTCCCTGTCAGACTGTCAACTGAGCTGTAGTGGTGGTGAGCCTTGGAATTTATAATAGCTTGTGCTTTAAATCAGGTAAGCTGATTTAACAGTTGAATTTTGCAATTTTAGCAGAGCAATAGTGATGTGACTTGAGAATGAATGTACTGAGTCAAACTGAGTAGCCTGCTATCATCCCTTCTATGGCCAGTTGTAAGTGCTTTAGGACGAGTGTAAGAGAAGAACAAGTCTGTGGTGCTTCCCGTGCTTTCTGAGCCATGGGCGATGACCATATATTTTGTAGCTACGCATGGTTATTTTTTCTGAGAACTAGACAGAAGTTGAAATAATACATGAAAATATTTCTACAAAGTAACTGTAATCTCACTCTATGTATGGTTTAAATGTTGGCTGTACCTTGTCTGGCAAAGTAAGATTCAGTGGTAAGAGAGGTGATGTATTTTCAAAGGCAAAAATCATCTTACTGCTTTGAGTATATTATTTGCTTCTGTGGTGGTTGACAGTGAAGTTGAAGGGCTTCTGCTAAAATGACAGATCCGAACTAAACAAAAGCTAGTACAAAACTGTAGAGATTTGACAGCTTTCTTTAGTCTGTATAATTTTCATAAACTCTGTTACTTTGTTGTTAATGTGCTTGTAAGAACTTGTGCATTTTCATGTAGCTGTTTGTAGGTATTTCCATGTGTACCCAGGAGGAACTGAGAGGAAGTCTGTTAGTTTGCAGCAAAGCACATTTTAAAGCAAATATAATTCTTTTTTGCTTGTTTGGATCAAGTCTTTATTTGCCCTGTTGATCCCACTGAGCTCATCTGCTTCATGTGGAAAAACCTTAGTGTCTTCTGTTAATGGCCACTTCAGTATTTTTTACTTACTAGCACTTCAGATGTCTTAATTTCCTTGAGGTTGGCAGACTACAATCTGCAAAAATGTTTCCATATGCATTGATCGCAGCTTAATTCAGTGGGCATTGGACAACCCGAAGGGGAAAGAAGGCTTAATTGTTTTGTGAATCTGGGCCATTAGTTAAACTTTAAATGTGATCTGCACAAAACATGATTCTCCTAAGCTTGTGTGCTGTCCAGTGTGTGCTTGTGCTGTACAGCTCCCTTCAGAACGTTTAAATTTCCTAATCAGCTGTTGTTTAACTGGTGCCTTTTCTGAGCCTGCCCACAGCAGCCCTCGCTTGCTGGTGGCAATTGGATTGCATCCAACTGTGTCCCCATGCAGAAATCCAGAATGTGCTCCAGGTGCTGGACTCAAGGGTGGAGGTGACTCTAGAAATGTCATCTGGTAATAGAAAGCGTGGCTGAGGTGAAAACTCCGGAAATTGGTTCTGTGGGACAGTTCTGTTACTTTGGCCCTGTGCCTTTGAGTAAGGCCTTCAGAGTTTACTTTAAATGAGGAGATGATTTGTGATTGTCAACTGAGTGAGACAAAGTAGTTAGGTTGCTTTCACTTCATATCTCTGTTCTTGTTTTTTTTGAGTTTTTTTCATTCATGTCTTGCAGGAATACTTGCTGTCGGGCGCTGACATCATTGAAACTAACACTTTCAGCAGCACCCGTGTTGCACAAGCTGACTATGGCCTTGAGCATTTGGTAAGAATGCTAAACTATTTACACATTAAAATATTAATCAAGATTTTTGTCTTAGCAGGCAGGATTAACTTGCTCTCAGAGTCCATTGATACTCTGTTTATTGACCGCCTGCTGCCTCTTGAGCCATGGGATGGGGTTGTAGCTCATTTCTGCTGCTGTGGACAATTGCACTTGCTGTGTGTGATGGTCATAGTGCACCTACTGTTGACCAAGTCACAGACAATAATAGTTTGTCCTAGGTTTTTTTTTGAGCATTTGCAGAATGTTTCATGTCTGTGAACAAGAATGTTTTGCTTCAGTCCGTTCAACTTGCCAAATGCTACAGTGGAGCTACTTTTTATTGGGATATTATTTCTGTGCTGTTTGTGCTGGTGTATGTAGACATCCTTTCAGGCCTGCATTTGTCATAGCTATTCTGTGTATGTGTTGCTTTGAGAAGCTGAGAAATGCGTAAGAAAATACTTGGAAATGTGCTACTTGAATAAAAAGTGAATTTAAAGGTAGGTTAATTTTGTCCTCAAAGTGCTGTTCTTCAGCTCCTGTTGACTTCAGCGGGGTTTAATTAGTACCTTACAGAATGAAATTTTGTGATTAGCAGCTGTAGACTGGGGCATACATGGGATGAGACCTGCCATGTAGCGCTGTTGCTGAGATGTATAGAACCTTTCCTTTTGAAGTTCTGTAAGAGTGCTTACACGTATTTGGATGGCTTAGGGAGCCTTCAGAGTGTAGTGTGAGCTATTGAGTGGGAGTATTGTGTTCCTCTGAGGATGAGTTATACTGTACTGAACTAAAGGTTACTCGGTAATTTTCTGTAATTGTTCCAGGCATATCGGTTAAACAGAGTCTCTGCACAGGTGGCCAGAAAAGCAGCAGATGATGTAACTGCTCAGACAGGTAAGCAGTATTTGTTTTAATTTCTTGCTCATTTGTGGTTTTGACTGTCTTGCTCCAATCATTGAAACGTTGCTAACCAGGGGATAGCCTGATGGTTTACATCACAGGGACATAACTTACAGACAGCCAGTTTAGGTACAGTAGCAATTTCACATCTCTATTCATATCACACTAATTTCAGCATGTTTGCAGGGTGACTGTCCTGTGCCTGCCCATTTTAGACTGAGAGTGATACACATCTTTCTGCTGTGTTTTAGAGAAAAAAATATTCATCAGGGACTGTTTAAAGTCACTTATATTTGTACGACACAAGCCTTTGTACCAAAGAATTAGGATAACTGTCTGTAGGTAAATGTGGAATACCAGTAACTCCTAGTTTAAGTCTCATGGTTTGACGTTACTCAGCAACTACTGGAATGTGCTTAGCGTGTGACTATCATCTGTAAATGTGCAGTCTTGTACCTTCTGGGCTTTACGTTCAGTGTCTGCACTGAACACCTTGTTGGATAGGATTAAAACAAAATGTCAGCTGCTCTGGGTAATCTTGCGCTGAACAAACTCTTCATTTGGGACAGGAGTCTCCTGTTCTTTATAGTTCTTCATCCCTGAATGTCTTGTATGTCTTGGTGTCCTTGAAGGCTTTTTACATGGATATAGCTGTTATTGTAAAACCAGAGGTAAATTGTTTTGTGGATTTGTCTGTTTTTGTTTTTTTCCTTCTCCTGTGTCTTGGTTCTTGGTTCAGGAATTAGGAGATATGTTGCTGGAGCCATGGGTCCAACAAACAGAACACTCTCTGTGTCACCATCTGTGGAGAGACCGGATTACAGGAACATAAGTAAGTATTGGTAACCATCAAGTTATTTAATGTAGGTGATGGTCTTGAAAGAGATACCTCCAGATGAAACAGACATCATTCCTGTTTTACAGCTTTTGATGAACTGGTTGAAGCCTATAAGGAACAAGCCAAAGGACTTTTGGATGGAGGAGTTGATATCTTGTTAGTGGAAACAATATTTGATACAGCCAATGCCAAGGTGAGACTCCTGGCAAAAAAAAATATACTGGTAATAGAAAATTTGGTGTACAACCTAAGGAAATTCAACACAGTACTTGTAAGAGCTATCAGCTACTGCTTACTAAATACAGGAAAAAAATCTTCAGTTGATAGTGAACAGGTAGAATGTAAGGACATGGTTTCTAATCGGTCTTTTCCAAAGGTTTTCCTTTGCCTTTTAATATGTGCCATCAGTATCTTTCTGGCTGCCTGTGCCAGCTGTCCTCTTATTCCCAGAAGCTCTGCTGTATTGCAAAACATCTCCAAGTGCATCTGATGTTTGTATTTTTCAGCATAAGCTTGTCTGTCCAAAGGATGCTTGTGAGGCATACTGAAAAGGGTATGTGCAGTGTATCTGATTGCAGGTGTGGGAGGGTTTGTGAGACAGTCCTGTTAAAATGTGGGGTTTTGAGCATCTCTTACACTCTGCCATCCGCTTTAAAAAAGAACAATTGGGAGTAGAGGATTAGAAAGGTAAAATAAAAGGAATAAAATGTTGAAATATGTTACGGTTTCTGTGATTTTGACACTTGTTTCTTTATCTAATAATTGCACAGTTCAAGTGGTAGAGTTGTTAGGGCACTTAAAACTCTCTTGTGGTTTTACAGAGAAAAGTCTGGCTGGGTTTGCACACAGCATTTCTTTAGGCTTCTGTCCCTGGCTGATGCATGTGTGCAGTGGCATAACTTGCCCTTTTCAGATTTCACCAATTATAGTGGAGGTTTTGCCAGCATCCCACAGGGTTAACACAGTGCTGAGCTCACATTCATGTGCAACTTTCTTACCGTAAGGGTGCGGGAAATTTTCATGAGCTTCCAAGGGGTCACTGCAGTGACCCCTTGGAAATTAAAATTTGTGGTGGTCAGAATTCTTTGCAAACTGCATGTCTGAACAGACTTAAGGCCAGTGAATGTGTACTGAGAATAGTACATAGAACTGTCTGGGGTGGGGCTTGTGCTGTGGACATGAGGGAGACACACATGCCAGTGTGAATAGAGTTTCAGAGTAGTCTTAGTCGTATTCGGTTACCTCATGGTACTTCCTTTGCACTTGTCACCAAAATGTGTTTTGGAATGTCTGGAAGATGTTAGGGTTAAGGGTAAAACCTCTTGAGTGTACCAAGTTCTTTCAGGCCATATGAGGTAGCAAGTTGCATAAACAGTAAAAAAATAATAAAAAATAGCAACACCCACCCATATTCCACCCCAAGAAAAGCCCCCCAAACCAAAAACCAACCAAATTAAGAACTCACAAAACAGCCACTTATACTTTGCAACTTATTTTTTTTATAGGCAGCTCTTTTTGCACTCCAGACTTTGTTTGAGGAAGAGTATGCTCCTCGACCCATATTTGTAAGTATACATTGTTTAATATTTTACATATACTTAAGTTTGAGTTGTTAAGTAGCTGAGATGGCAGTTGGTTTAAAGTATTCTGAAATAAAGGAAATAAGTATCTTGAAAACGTGCTTTTTTCACATGATAGTGAAAGGACAAACTTTTCTGCAAAGAGCTTTATGTGAAATCAGGTTGGGTAGCTCTGTCTAGCTTATAAGTCTGAAATCTTCATTCCAATGGGTGTTCATTCTGTGTATTTCCACAGAAAAAGTTTGATGGTGATTTTTTTGCTTGGGCTTGCTATCTTAAGGGTAGTGAGAACTAGTGCTTCAAGGATGAAATTAAGCAAATTCTACCGTATTTTCAAGTAGAATTTTGTGGCCATTTGCAGTCAGAAAAGGTCTGTCTAACTCCATATTCTTTCTGACATGTCTCTTTCTAACAGCAGGCAGTCATGAAACGAATATAGAAAAGAAGCACTTCTTTTTCAAGTTCTAATGTATTCTTTGAGTTTTCTGCAGTTTTCAGTCCAGGCTTTCTGATCTGCAATTTGTATTTGATGAATGTGTTTACTCCTTCCTTGAACCTATGTTCAAACCTGCGTGGGACTCGGGTATCCACAAAATAATCTTGTTGGTAGCTTTTGCAGCTTATGAATGCGTTGGTTTGAAAGTTTACTTTTGGACATTCCACCCAATAACTATTTTGTGTCTTGCCATGTGTCTCTCAAAAGTGACAATGAGCAGCTGTTCCATTTTCCCTTTGCTGAATAGCCATGGCATTTGTAGTCCTCTGTGAGATCTTTCTTTTGTCACCTTTTTTCATCCTGAAGAGTCTTTTCTGTTTAGCTGCTCTCTGTCATTCATTATTGCTGTCGCCTTTTTGTTTTCCACTTCCTTGAGTCAGTGGACAATTAGAATAACATACATCAGTCAAAGTGCAGCCTAGTGATGTTCTTTGCCATGTCCATTTCTTTTTTTTGCAGTTCCTGACTCTTTACTTTATGGCTAATGAGATTGAAATTGCATTCATAAAACTTTCTTTTGTTACTCAGATTAATTTATTGAGCAGTAAAGACTAGTTTGGAGGTATCATCATATAGAATTTTTCCTGTATTTGCAACTTTGCACTTGACCAGCAATGAGTTTCCACTTTTTCATCATCTGAGTCAGTTAGCACTGAGAGTTTTCTGATTATGTGGAGTTGACTTTGTCTTTGTTGTCCTGAACAGCGTCGTCAGTGAGCTTGGTTGTCTCATTCTCTGCTCCCTTTCCAATTCAGTTATGTTGAGAAGTACAACCCCTAGCACAGCCTCTCTAGGATTCCATTCATCACCTCCCTTGACCGAGTAGTTTGAAGGAAAGTAGCATCAATATTAAAGCATGTTTTGGATAAATAATGGATCTGCATTTGCATGGAGTCTTCTAAACGCATTCCATCTTCTGGAAAAAAGATATGTTGATTTGGGAAGGCTTCTCTGGCTCATTCAGATGCTTCCGGAATTTGTAGCTTAGTAGTTGTTAGTTGGAGTCAAGACATTATTTATTATCTGCGCATGTCTCTCTGTATAGTACTAAAGAGATATATGATTATACAGGTTGAGACTTCTGTCTCCACTATGAAGCTGCAACATCTGGTGTTCCATTGTGGCAAAAGGAGTAACTTATTTTAAGGCCAGCCCCTCCTCTCTCACTCAACCACCACCACCAAACAACTTAATAACAGTCCTGGGACCTGAAATAACATAAAAGGGGAGGTAGAGAAGATGAGGAGGATAGGAGATGGAGCTGTGACAGCTGATAACTACTTAAACAGAATATCAGAATGATACCGTGGTACTAATGCTACCTTGCTGCTGAATGCTTCGTGGTAGCTTTATCTTTTTTTTGTTTTCTTTTTTCCTTTTTCTCTCCCTGAGATGGGGGAGAGAGGGAAAAAGGAGTGGTTTAAAGTTTGCCTTTTCCTTAGCTAAATATTTAAATGTTTATAGGGAGGAAAGGGTTTAATTTTTCCACTTTAAATGGAGTACAGGTCCCTCTGCCTTGACTTTTTAGCATTTCAGCCATTTAAGGTCTTGGGTTTATTGTTAATTCTACTTCCTCTGTGTTCAACTGATATTTAGGTTTCTGGAACCATTGTGGATAAGAGTGGGCGCACCCTCTCAGGCCAGACAGCAGAAGCGTTTGTCATTAGTGTTTCCCACAGTAAGCCACTTTGGTAAGAAAATTTCTCTGTCTTTTATTAAGTTATCTGTAGATCTTCATTTTTTTTCTATTTTAACCCCTTGCTTTCAGCTAAATGGAAGTTATAGTAATTATCATTTTTAATCACCTGTATTGCTAAGGTGTTCTGCTCTCATTCCCTCAGAAATTGTTTCCAAAGAATGCTGAATTTTGAAAACATTGCTCTGTTCTGGGGTTTTGTGTTTGCAATGGCCTCTGACATCACAAAATGGTCAAAGCATTAAAAAAAATGATTCTGAAACTGTAGCTTTCCATCTCTTACAGTCTCAGATTGTTCAGGGAACTAATTCCTGGTATGGGCAGAGGGGACATCTGTTTCTTAGAGGGAAGCAGTGACAGCTCAGAATATTTCAGGGTGGTTTGAAAGAGCAAATCCTAAGATTTGATTCCAGTGTTCTTTTTGCTGAACTCTTACAAGAATGTATATATTCCCTGGGTGTTTTTTCCCAAGGATGTGGATTGTTGTTCTGAAAGCTCTGGTGCCTCCATTTAGTTGCATTCTCTTCAGTTCAGGGAGAAAAGTTGAAATAAGTATGAGATCAAGAGCTGTGAAAGTGCATAATATAGCAGATTTTGGTTATTTATTGTGCAAGATTTTGCATGTTAACTTGAATACCTTGTTCTACCTCCTTATCTCCTCTTCCCTCTTTACCATTTTTTTCTTTCTGGTTGGTTTTTCCACACAAAAACTTAAAATGGAATAGATTTCCCTGCCCCCCCCCCCCGAATATTCAAACTTGAAACATTTAATTCACTGTTACCACTGGATGCCATGCACATTGTGACAAGCCATTGCTTGTTTTTAAAACAAAATTCCAGCTAAACGACGCAATCTGTCATCTCAGTGATACAAAAGCGGAAGACTGCATTCACAGCTTTCCTGACTGCCCTTGAGGCTCCACTTTCCCAGACCAGACGGTGCTCCAGAAGTGACATATGGAGCCTCTTGGAACAGGGTGGTAGTTGACTCCTTCTCTCAGCATCACAGCCTGGTGATCCATATTTGGCATGAGTCTGTCTCAGATAATCTTGCTCATAACTCTCTTGCCTCTGAAGAAGAGAGAAGGGCACTGGAGCAGAAACCAAGAATTTATTAAACCACATTTTATAGAAGCTATCTTATGGTTCTGAATGCTTAGGGCCTGTTTCTCATTTGTGTGAAGGCTGCTACACAGCACTGTGGCAGAAGGGTCTTAGTTGTGGGAGCAGCTTGCATTTAATGTTTCTGTTGCCAAATTGGTACAGAGTGGCTTCAGGGTTGTGAAAAAGCTGATTGTAATAGCATCCTAGGGATCATGTTATACTTGTTCCTATGTTTCCATTTGGGTTTTTTATGTCTTACCTAAGGTGATGTGTTGCCCTAAAGACAGTTTTCTTTGGAGTCCTCCCTTAAAAAGTGTGTGCTTTGTCTGGTTGATACGAGTAGTAGCTGAGAAACTCATTAACTATGTTCAGTATATACTGAAAGATGCATGGCAAGCTCTTCACTGTGAAAGGTGCTAAGATGTGGCATGAGTTCCATTCACGTTATTTTGGATCCTGTGATTGTTTCAACCGTGGTAGCATTAAGAAGACACATGCTGAATTTAGGGCCCTAATGTGGCGTTTGTGGTGGTCCCAATGGCACTTTGCAGCCTTGGCTTTCACAGGAGTTGATGTGTGACTGCTGTGAGGAAATGAGCAAGGGAAGGGAGGTGATGTTTAAGATGAGGATGTGACAGTTACTACACTAGGGTAGCAGTGATAGCATACCAACAATCTGGGTACAGAAGCTACTTTTGTTTCTGAATGAATGTGCCTGTCTGTGCTTAGTTTGACTTGTCAGTTTTGAAATGGGAAATGCTAGGATGATGTTGTGCTCATAGATATATTTCATAGAATCATAGAATGGTTTGGTTTGGAAAGGACTTCAAAGTTCATCTAGTTCCAACCCACCAGCCATGGGCATGTAAGTCTTCTACTAGATCAAGTAGCTCAAAGCCCCATCCAGCCTGGCCTGAAACAGTTCCAGGGAGGGGCATCCACAGCCTCTCTGGGCAACCTATTCCAATGTCTCATCTCCCTCACAGTAAAGAATTTCTTCGTAATATCTAAGCTGAATCTACCCTCTTTCAGTCTGAAACTGTTACACCTTGTCCTATCCCTACACTTCATGATACGAGCAACCCTTGTGGTGAGTAAAATAATTCAGACAGGCTGAGCAGCCAGTACCCAGTAAGTCAAGTGAACATCATGAAGCACTTGTTTACTGGCTGCTTTTACAGTATCTCTCTGTTAGGGTGAGGTAAAAAGAGTGACAGGTCAGTTTGTACTTGGAACTATAGGCAGATGAACATTAAATGGGGAAGGGAGCGATGAAGCTGCCTAATACAGGAGGGAGGTTGAAAAGAGGCCTCAGGGAGTGTGAGCTCTGGAAGCTTGTAGATTGAATGACTTAGCAGTAGGAAATACATTGCATTCATCTGCATGTGATATAGACAATCTTGTTGATTTTACCTTGCTTTGCTTTGAAAATCCTGAAGGATGAGCCTTGATTCCGAAATGAGTTGAAGAACCTCCTTGCTGTAATTAATTGTTTATTCCCTGTGCATGCTCTTTGTATCCAGGGGATCTGTATGAAGGATTTAAATGTATGTAGACACTGAATAGGGAAATGAGAATAAAAGGGTTCTTTTAAGGTTTTTCTGTTAAAATAGAATGGCCCATATAAGGTGGATTACAAAAAGGGCTGTGAAGGTGAAGCTTACTGTTTGACAAAACAAACATATAGTACCACCTTTCCCACACAGCCACCCCTAATCTATTGGAAGAAAGGTTTTGTTGCCCAAGGTTAGTGCTGCCATGAGGCATCTTGGGGGAAGCACTTGATTTCTTCCAAGGTTGATATAATTTGTCGTTTTAAAAGACAATGGCAAGCTAGTGGCTTTTAAGCAGATCTTGCTTTTTCAACCTTTTCCCTACTTCTTCCTGTAGCACAAGGCTCCTTTCCACTCTGTCATTCTCATTCCATTTGTTCTCTCTCTTACCTAGAAAATACAGAGCTGTTGTGTTGCTGTCAAAATGCTGCCACTTCCCTTCTGGATTTTGAAATGAAATCTTGATTTACCGTCCCCAGTTCAATTCAGTCCAGCCCCCAACCCTCCTGCTCTTTTCTTCCACCCGAAGGTTCTCCTTTTCACAGTCTTGCTGTGGTGATGATGATGAGTAAAGAAATTGGAGATCAGGTTTGTTTTGTTATAGATGAGTGCGAGAGTTAGCAGTTGCCAGGACTAACATTTGTTTGTTTTGTGTGTAAAAGGCGTTTTTACTTCAAAATAATGTTTGAACATTTATTTTCCAGTATTGGCTTAAATTGTGCTTTAGGGGCAGTTGAAATGCGACCCTTCATTGAGGCAATTGGAAGCTGTACAACAGCCTACATCATCTGTTACCCCAATGCAGGTGTGTTGCTACACATGTCCCTGTGCTTACAGGCATGTGAGGTGTAACTAAACCATTCCATCTCATTAGCAGTAGTAGAGTTGCATTAGCTTGAAAAGGTGATTGTTTGTGCTATTAAAAAGAGATTAAGAGTATTTTTAAATGGTAAAAGTAACTTGTTACTTGTGTGACAGTGAACCCAGAATGCTCTCTTGCATAGTAATCATCTATTGAGTAATGACTGCAAGGGTGATGAGGCATTTTAGTGTAGCTGCTTTAAATGTCTTCAGTTTTGTTCTTGTGGACCTTAAACAAATGGTAATACTAGAAAAATTACGTTTCAAGGTCTTCCCAATACTTTTGGTGGTTATGATGAAACTCCAGAAGTGACTGCCAAGCATATAAAGGTATGAAATATTTCTCTAGAGTATATAATATCTGGCATGCTACTAGACAAGAATTCTTTGCTTGAATTTGTTAGTATTATGTTGGGTTTTTAAAAATTTTTTTTCCTCAAATGGCTTTGTATGTTACTGGGACTGTTTATAGACAATTTGCTGAATGATACTGATTTGAGATGTCAGGTTACAAAAAACTATGTAGGAGACTCTGAAAACCTTAATTACTTTCATGTCCTACACTGAGTAGTTTTCCTGCAGCTTGATCTATGGATGTTACTCATTTGCACTCCTATGTTCTTAATTTACATTTGGAAATTGTTCAAAAAGATGAGTGGTTTTTATGAACTTAGCAGGAATTTCAGAGAGTTGTGTGTACAGGAGCCACTGATGGTGGGGATGTTCCGGTACAGGGTGTCCTTCTACATGCCACTTGATCTGTGCAAGTCAGAACTACATGGATGGAGCTGCAGAGTCTCAGCAAGGATGCAGTTACTGCTGCGTGTTAGTTCTTTTTTATAATACAATATGACTAGTCTTTGATACCCAAGTGTTCATCTGGGGCTTCAGTATTAAATAGGCCAGTTTCAAATGTAGTTTCCTAAAATTAGGAAATTTAAAATTGCTGATGAGCCGTGGGAATCCACATCTCAAAGACAATCCTAAAAAGAAGAAATAGTACTGATTCTTTCTTAATTTAATTTTTTTTCTTGTGACCCCCCTGAACTGCTTAATATATGGAGGAGAAAAAATATAAATATTAAAGTATATATTTATATAAAAATGTATATAAAAAAAGATACCTTTATTAACTTAAACCAAAATTCTCTTTCCTTCCCTTTTACAGAACTTTGCTTTGGATGGCTTGGTCAACATAGTTGGAGGATGCTGTGGTACTACACCAGCACATATCAGGTACCTCATGAGCTACAACTTTAGGTACACTGGGAAGTAAATCAAGTGCTGCTTCTGTGGAGCAATATTCCATGACTTGTCTTCGAGTTTTCTGGAAAGATGGATCACTTGAATGCCAGTAGCAATATATGGAGTAGAATAGCTGTGCATATCATGAAGATTGAGACATGGCTCAAACAAGGATTATACCCTTGATTTTTGTCATCTGAAATTGTTCTGGAATTATTCTTCCTTCTTTACTGTTGGATAGAATAGACTTCCCATTTCGCTCCTTTATGCTGTATGTTCTTTCTCTTTCTGGCACTCCTAGCCACAAGGTGAATCTTAAGACTTGCTTTGATGGTAGAAGGAAGGAAGATGTGTGGGTGTTGAGGGGAAATATCTGAACAGGAGATCTGGGAATGCTGTATTGCTGGTGCTAGTCCTGGCCAGTCAGAAGGAGCATTTCATATCTTTCTCACTGGAAGCAGGTCAGTGGGAAAAACCTCCCTTTTCCACCAGGGCTTCAAAGAGAAGGGGCCCTTATGATTCATTTTTACCTGACACAAACTGGGAAGAAGTGGTATGTGGTCATGTAGAGGACACCATGGGTCGCTCCTGACTGGAGTCAAGAGAAAGTGAACATGAACACCGTGAGTCATTCTGGCATCCGAGAAACCTGTCTCAGCACAGAACAATGTGTGTCCCTTGTTTTTTTTGGCTGCAGTCATTAGCAATTGCTCAGCTCAGCAAATCCTGAGCACAGTAAGAGTCAGTGTGGTTGAGGACTGTTTGTGATACCCATCAGGCATCCCATTGGCATAGCATCTCGCCTTCTGCATTTGATAAGTCTTCAGCTTTGTACGTTGCCTGCAGATAGCTGTGAGGATCTTCTGGGAGTATGTTTTTGCTTTGGCCACGCAAAGTGAAACTGTCTAATTGGTCTTGTCTGCTACAGGGCTGGATTGAAGACACAGGTATATGCCTGTTGTGTACTGAGTCTTGTCTGGCGTGGTTTAATCGAAAACGTTATCTCTACTTTCCTCTTTCTGTAACTCAGGAAAATTGCCGAAGCTGTGAAATTCTGTAAACCTCGCGTTCCACCTTCTCCCTCTCAAGGATACATGCTGCTGTCAGGTAAAATGGAGTGTGACAGTTTGAGCTTTATAATGCATATAACCTTCCTTTATAAATTTATTTGCTGGTTTCTGTGGTTTAGAACAACACTATAGGTTTCTGGTTCTACCTGAATCCAGCAAGCTTATGGATGTGTAACCAGATCTAAATCTTACTGCTTTGGCCAAAGGATTAATGGAACATTTTATTACAATCTCGTAGAATATAGCCAAGCCAGCATATTTTACTCTGCAAGTCTCAGACACTTTTTAATGGTGAGCAAGTACCTCTATCCTCACATTGCAACAGGGAGACGGTCAAGCACAGACATATCAGGTCATCGAACTGCAGTTGATGGCAGAGCTGGGATGGGATCCTAATTCACCTGCTGTGAGAGAGCTGCTTAGTGTTGCCTCAGAGGTCAATACAGTCATGCTAGGACAGTGTTCCAGCAATACATCCAGGTCTACAATGTCTTTTGTTTTAGCAAAATCTAGATCTGTATGTTCCTCAGACAGACTTTGTTTTAAGCCTTTGGGACATGTATCCAAGTAAACCAGTACCTTTGTTTTGGTCTGGTTTTTTAGTCTCAAAGTCAAATCACTTCAGCATAAGTTAAATTTAAGTCATGAGTGGCCTGTGGTTTGATACATTAGCTTATTCTGTTCTGCTGTAACATTTGTTTGCCTCTGAGTTACCTGCTCCCCAAGGGTCTCACTTAGCTTGTTTCCCTGAACTTGAGTATGTGGTTAAGTGTTGTCCTTGTTTGTCGCTCAGTTCAGTGGGCTTCTTCTCTGGTGGTGGTAGAGTCATGAGTGAGTTAGCACAGTTGCAAGTTGAGAAAAGGTGTGTATGTGCATACACACAGATGCCTAAAGAACTGTAGCTTCATGTAATTTTATAGTGGACAATTTGGCTGTTATTTTTAGTGGGTCATGTAAATTATTGACTGTCGTTGAGGAACAGTAGAATTGCATTTCCTTGCTAGTTACTAGATTTGTGCACATCCTAATGTGCTGATAAATCACTATTCTTAGAGACACCTCTTTCACAGTTTAGAAAAGGGATTTTGTCTTTCTTCTAAGTTTATTTTTTTACAAATATGTTGAAATATATCTCTTTAAGGTCTGGAGCCATTCAGGATTGGGCCATACACCAACTTTGTTAACATTGGCGAACGCTGCAATGTGGCAGGATCAAGGAAGTTTGCGAAACTCATCATGGCAGGCAACTATGAAGTATACATTTAACAATAATCTTTATAGCTGATGCTCTGATTTGTCATTGTTCCATTGCACTGCATTATGAGTTGTTTGTTTGGCTGGCACAAAACCTTATTCCCCACCAGTTACAAGACTAAGAAAACAAGGAAAACTTACTTTCTCACCATCTTTTGTTTCTGTGCTTACCAGCTTCAGTAAATTTGTGAGAAGAATCTTACAAGGGCACTTTTTTTTTTTTGACAAGTGTTACAGGAAAAATGGTTTTCCATTTTGAATTGAGTTACACAGCTGATGATGGTTTAGAAAACATCCTGGTCTGTGCTGTATTTAGGAATGGATTTACATGCAGGGAGGAAGGAAACTGGGTGTAATCCCTCCTTCCAATATGTGGGGTATGTCTGATTTGGGATAAATTGTGGTACTGTGCAGCTCTCACTTTTTTCCCCTCCCTTCTCCAATCCTGGTTAACATTATGGTTGCATCTAATCTTTGTGTACAGACAACTGACACCAGCATGCTACATGAGAATTGCTACCGAAACAGGGGCTTAGAAGGTAGTTGCTTTCTTGAAACATCTGCAGGGCAGAAATAAGAAGCTGGAGGGCTCATTCTTTAGTTGTGTAAATTGCTACTGTAATATTCAATCAAATAGGAAAGTGACATTTCTTGAGAGCTGAGACTCTCTCCAGAGTACGCTCTGCTGTTCTAATTGATGCAATCAAAATTAAAGCCTTAGTTCGTTTTTTAAGAGAATCTGACTCTTAAGCTCTTAGAGGTCATGAGGCTGGTTAGACGAATTAAAAAGAGCTTTAGACACAGGTTGTTAGGGACTGTGAGCAACCAAAAACCTCAGTCTCCAGAGTGACAAAAGAGACAGCAAACAAGCATGGATGTTCAGATAATTATGTGGGCTGGAGGGAAAGCTTCAGTATTTCCTTCTGAACACTTGGTGATTATTCTGCAGCTGCAAACAAAGATGTCAAACAACTTCCAAAAATAAAGTACTCCATGTTATAAAACAGCAGAGCTTGTGATGCAAGACCCTTATGTCATACCATCACTAAGACTTTTCCTGTAATCTGCAGTCAGATGTCCTTGTTACCGTGCAAATCCTAAATTGTTCAATTAAGCATATTTCCAACTGTCTAAAATTATTGACACTACCAGCACATCAGGTCTCTGGTGTCATGTTCTTGTGAACAAATTAATTATCAGTTGTGCCATGCTGACAACTTTTGTACCTTGTTGTACATCACAGACCATTTCCTTATTTTCTTGTGGGATGTCTTACAAGTTTTTTATTTTTTGTTTGCATGCATATTTTGAAGTGAAATGTTGTCCTGAGAATGACTAGGCTTTTGTTTTCTACTGACTGTTGTTTTGGGTTTTGACTTTCTTCTTTAGGAAGCCCTGAGTGTAGCCAAATTGCAAGTTGAGATGGGGGCCCAGGTTCTTGACATCAATATGGATGATGGGATGCTGGATGGCCCTGCTGCAATGACCAGATTTTGTAACTTGATTTCTTCTGAACCTGATATTGCAAAGGTTGTAGTTTACTCACTCCAAAGCACAATAAAGAGCATTTTATTGGGTTGGAAATTTCCTTTCCGAAAATTTTGATATTGATTTATTTAGTAACCAGTTTAGCTCCTTAATAAGCAGATGTAGGTGTCCCCCAAGAGGAAGAGGTACTGTGATAGGGAAGGCCTTTGGAGGAAACAGAGGTTTTAAAATTCTGTATTTGGTTTCAGCTAAATGTGTGCCAGTCCTTTTCACTTGTCAGAAGAGCTGAATGCAGGTTCCTTTTGCAGCACTTAGGAGCCATAGTCTATATATTGGCAGTGTGTAACATTATTGCTTTCCATGAAACTTAAAATTGCTATGGATGTAGGGTGGTTTTGAAAGATAGTTACGGAATGTGTATTCTCTAAAAATGAGTATCTAATACAGAAACACCAGACAAAACAGGGAGAAGTGAAGATCTCTATATGATACATGATGGAGTTAACACAGAAGCTCTTCAGTTAAATTTCCTCTGAGTTTTGTCTTTAAAGCAAAGTGAACCTACAAATGCCATCTGGAAACTTTTTATTGTTAAATGCTGATTAATGTTTCTTCATTTTGATGTTTAAATGGGCAAACAGTCAGTGGAACTCTAATTCAAAACTGGTATGTATTTCCCTGGCTTACTTCTTTGTTTTTTACAGGTGCCATTGTGCATCGATTCCTCAAATTTTTCAGTGATTGAAGCAGGTTTGAAATGTTGCCAAGGGAAGTGCATTGTCAACAGCATCAGTTTGAAGGAAGGTGAGGAAGACTTTTTGGAGAAAGCAAGAAAAATTAAGTTGTATGGAGCAGCTGTGGTTGTCATGGCTTTTGATGAAGTGGGGCAGGTGAGTATCACTTTGAAGGGGAGGTATTTTTCTTCTGCTGTGCAAGGCTTTCTTAGTCTTGTGTGAGACAAAGTTGTTCTGTTTCATTGGTGCAGGTGATTCAAAGAGGTCTGTATAGTCTTGGCAACAGTGTAGAGCCTGATGCGTAAGCATTTCTTACACTGCTCACGTTTGAGCAATCCAAGCACTGCTCCAAGTGTCACTCTGCTAGCACAAGAGCATGTCTTTTGTTGCTATTCAGCTATGCTGAACTCTTCCTTCCTTCACAGAAAATTGTTGGTTTTAGTTCAGAAACTGAGTTTTGCATAAGAATTGGAATCTTTGTGACGTAATTTAGTCATGTCAAAAACTATGTATTAGACTTTGCATGGGATGGTGGAATGTTGAGGAACAAAGTTGTAATGACTTGAGTCAAAACTCCAGGTACAGATGTGGTGATATTTTTAATACCAAATGCTTACATAGAATCCTTTTCTAGTATTTGTGATGGTCAAATTCTCAGTCTTGAGTCAATAGAGCCATAAGTGATTCCTGGGGAGTTTATTTTTTCTGTTCTCTGTAAGTTTCATGTTAGTATTCTTTTTCTTCACTAGGCAACAGAAACAGAAACCAAGATTGCAATCTGTTCCAGAGCTTATCACCTCCTTGTGGAAAAAGTGCGCTTCAATCCAAATGATATAATATTTGACCCCAATATTTTGACCATAGGAACTGGAATGGAAGAACATAACCTGTATGCCATGAATTTTATCAGTGCTACTAAAACCATAAAAGTGAGTTGTAAGCTTATTTTAACTTGAAGTATTTTGCCGAGATTACCTAAAAGCCCAAAACACCACGAAATGGAACACTCCCCAGCCCTTCCCCAAACAACAGCAGCAAGAAAACACTGCTGCAAGATGGTACATGTTTTAAATTAGCAAGGGAGACTATTCCTCTGAAGTGCAGCCAGTCCCCAGTAATGCTATATTTCCAATAGAGGAACTTCAAATAGTTCTATAAATAAATTTCAATCCATTATCTCTACTGTAAATATACTATATTAATTGAGGCAACAGTCACATTCTTGTTCTAGCTAAAAGGACCTCTTTGAAGGTACAGGAAAGCTGCCTGTTAAAATTAATGAAATTTCGATTTCTGTGGAAGGGATTTATGCAGTAACCTGACTTTCTGTTCAGCCAAAATGTGTGAGGAGCATCATAATCTGAATACAGCCAAGGAAGCGGCACTGTTTTCTTTTTTCACAAGGCAACTTGATTGGTGGGGAGAAACTTTGTCAGTAGCAGTCTGGGCTGTTGTCACTGCAGGGCTTCTGGAAGGGAGGTGGCACCTTTCAGGTTAGCTGCTCAGTTACAGTCTGCTCCTGAGGTACACAAGCTCCTGTTCCAGAGGAGCTGAGGATGGAAGAGCCATAACTAGGTCTGCATGGGGAATATCTGGAGGGCTGCTGTGGGAGGGCTGATACGTTTAGAACAGCATCTATGACCGGAAACCATGATAGTTGCTTACAGATAATTAGGCTGGATTTTTCCTTGTATCTTTTTCAATAGAGATTTGAATTGCTTTTTATGAATTTGAGTGACTAGAAGCATCTGGAACAGAAGAACAAGAGAGAAAGGGTGCAGAGCCAATTCACCATAGCTCAGGAGCCAACTGTGTTATGGACTGGATGCTTGGCTTAGGTTTCCTTTTTGGAAAGCAGCTTTCTGTAAATCCGTGTGTGATTCCTATAGGAAACACTACCAGGAGCCAGGATCAGTGGAGGTCTTTCCAATCTGTCTTTCTCCTTTCGAGGAATGGATGCCATTCGAGAAGCAATGCATGGGGTGTTCCTTTACCACGCAATTAAGGTACGACATGCTTTTGGCCTCCATATGTTTGCACTTGGCAGATATGCAGTGGTACGCGTGACAGCCCTGGCTGGGGAATTCTGTACCTTTTTTTCAGTATGGCATGGACATGGGAATTGTGAATGCTGGGAACCTGCCAGTGTATGATGATATCCACAAGGAACTGCTACAGCTGTGTGAGAATCTCATCTGGAACAAAGATCCTGATGCAACAGAGAAACTTTTACTTTATGCTCAGGTAACTTCCAAGTTTAAGCTTAGAATCGTAGTTAGCACATGGTCTTTAACAGCTCCCTGCTGATGTTAGCTAGAACAGCCTATAAACTGCATGTCAATCTAACAATAGGTATTAGAAGTTAGTAATGATAGTGCAAGTGGTTCAGTTACTATAGAATAAAGTGTGAACTCTGCGGCAGATCGAGCCTCTCCAGTTTCATATGTACCTTGAAAGATCCTGCATCACAGTTCTTCGTGTGCTTCAGGAGACCAAGCTGCATAGGTGTTCTTTAAAAAAACAAACCAAAATAAAAATCAAAACCAACCAACCAACCAAAAAAAACCCAAACCCCCAAGTGAATAAGAAGCAAAAAATATCAACCGAACTCCTCCCAAACAAAAAAAATACCACTTCACGAACAAAAAAAAACCCAAACAAAAACCTGAAAAATCCAACCCACAACCAAAGCAAAGCACTTGACAAGTGTGCTGTGGAAGATGAAGAGTAAATCTGTCTCTCTGGTGTTAATGGTTTGCCTGGAGTATATGTAAAAATAGTTGCCTGCCATTTCTGGCTGTGCCATAGGCTTCCAGTCCATGTAACTGTTGTCAAGAGTGAAGATCAACTATTTAGTGGTTTTGAATGGGATCGTGATGGTAGTGACAAAAGACAAAGAATGCACATCTGAAGGTTTCCAGATTATCATCCGTAACATAACTGGTGAAATCCTGTTCTGAACAGAACATAAAGCAAATATTTCTCTGCGTTAAGTGGCCCTTTAGATTTAAACACACAAGAATATTTGCATGTGCAGTGTTGTAGCTTCTGGAGGTATTATTTCTGTGCACAGCTTCATCTGGTTTGTAGTTTGCCCTGTGGTTGTGTGCTTATCAGGAATAACAGCAACATGTGGAAAACCAGTGCAGGAAGACTCGATCCCTTGTGCTTAGGCTATTTTAGATGATTCTCTTAGTGTCTAAGCAATTCATCTAGAAGTGATCTTTTCTGTGTAAACAGTTTTACGATTAGGGTGTGTAGGGCTGCATAAGGAGGAAGAAAGAAAGGAAACTGGCTGTCTGGATAGATGAGGGGAGAGTAGGGGATGTTGTCTACACTGACTTTAGCAAGGCTTTTGACACTGTCACCATAATACCTTTATATGCAAGCTTGGGAAGCATGGGTTAGATGATTGGACAGTGAGGTGGATTGAGAAGTGGCTAATCAACAGAGCTCAGAGTTGTGATCAGCAGCACAGTCTAGTTGTTGGCCTGTAGCTAGCGGAGTTCCCCAGAGGGCAGTAGCAGGTCCAGTTGGTTAAACATATTCATCAGTGACCTGCATGAAGGGACAGAGTTTACCCCAAGCAAGTCTGTTGATGCTACAAATGATACAAAACTGGGAGGAGTGGCAGACACTCCAGAAGGCTGTGCTGCCATTCAGTGAGACCTGGACAGGCTGAAGAGTTGGACGGAGAGAAAGCTAATGAAGTTCAACAAGGGCAAGCGTAGAGTCTTGCACGTGGGGAGGAATAACCCCGTGCACCAGTACAGGCTAGGGGCTGACCAACTGGAAAGCAGCTCTGCAGAGAAGGGCCCAGGAGACCTGGTGGATGACAAGTTAACCATGAGCCAGCAGTGTGTGTCTTTGTGGCCAAGAAGGCCAATGGTAGCCTGGGGTGCATTAAGAAGAGTGTGGCCAGCAGGTTGAGGGAGATTTTCCCCTGCCTCTACTCTGCTCTAGTAAGACCACATCTGAACTGTGGTTTCCAGTTCTGGACTTCCAAGTTTGAGAGATGAGGAACTACTGGAGAGAGTTCAGTAGAGGGCTATGAGGATGATTAAGGAACTGGAACATCTCTGTCATGAGGAAAGACTGAGAGAACTGGGTCTGTTTAGCCTGGAGAAGACTGAGTGGAGGTTTTATTAGCGCTTATAATATCTAGGGGGTGGGTGTCAAGAGGATGGGGCCAGACTGTTTTCAGTGGTGCCCAGTGACAGGACAAGGGCCAACAGGAATGACCTGCAACACAAGAAATTCCATCTGAATGTGAGGAAAGACTTCCTTCATTTGAGGGTGACAGAATGCTGGACCAGGCTGCCCAGAGAGGTTGTGCAGTCTTTCTCAGGACATCTTCAAAACCTGCCTGGATGCAACCCTGTGCAATCTGCTTTAGGTAAACTTGCTTTAGCAGGGGGCTTGGGCTAGATAACCTCCAGAGGTCACTTCCAACCCCTGCCACTCTCTGATTCTGTGATTCTGTAATTAGAAAGGGACTGCTTAAGCAGTGTTTTTGCTGAAGGCAGAATGTGAACTTAAATGGAGCATGAAAAATAGAAATGAATGATGACTTCTCCTAGGCCTAGAAGTTTGGGAAGCCACTGTTGGGATCTCTGATGTTATTCATGTTGGTGATTTTATTATGGGAGTGAAACAGCCCCCAGTTGCAAGAAAGAGACAGTCTTGATTTACAACGTCTTTAAAGACTCTATTAAAATTTAACAGAAAATACGACAACTTTCGAGTTTTCATTGATAAGTGTCCTGATTTGTTTCATCTTGGCTCTAGACAAATAAGTCCAAATAAATAGTCACTTAGGGCCAGTGAGAAGGAGAATTGCGTCATATTTTGGAGTCTGCTGCATATTTCAAATTATTTATTCAGACCTTCCTCTAATGTAGTGGAATGAATGGCTCTAAGTTCTACTGTCCAAGGGGTTTTTTTGACACAAAAGTGTATTCATTAGTCAGGGAGTATGCATGTTTTTTTATTTCAAATTACTGCTGTTTAGTCTGCACAGAGAAGATAGAATGTGCAGTCCCATTTCAGGTATCACATCTCTGTTAGAACACCAGACAAGTTTCCTCCTAGTCCCTTTAGATAATACTTATGTACCTTGCTAGTTGTTGTGGGGAAAAACTAGCAACTTAATCCTTGCAGACTTAGATCAGTCTTCATTTGAAGATTGAGACTAAAAAAAACATTTTTTCATAAAGTGTATAGCTGCAGACATTCTCAAATTGAACCTTTGTCCCATTTGTGGCAGTGGGATTTGTGCTTCCAGAGGCAGGTTTTTTTTCATCTTTGCCATGCAGTATAATCATCCTTCTTTAAAGATCTGCATATAGTGCCTGCCACTGTGGTCCCTGCATGCCCACGCTACAGCTTCTTGGGTTACTTTTAGGTTGGAATGGTTGCTTTGCTAAAGTGTCTGGCCAGATGTTGAAAAGCACTTGGTGCCTTTTCGTTGAATCATAGAAGATCTCTGAAGATCATCTAGTACAACCCCCTTGCTCAGAGCAGGGTCAGAAAGAGCAGGTTGCTCAGGGACAAGTGTGGTTGGGCTTTTAATGTAACTAAGGTCAGAGACTACTGCCTCTCTGGGCAGCATTTTCCTCCTTTCCCCTTTTACAGATTAGACCTGTGAGGGGAATGGGATTCGGCAGTGAGAAGCTGTGAAGTTGGCTAACATTTGTATAAACATGGGTGAAAACTTGTTGTGGTTTCTGTTCCCATGAGTGAGATATTGTTTCTGTGGCTTTTCCCATGGCTTGATCTTTAAACATTTGCTGATAAGCACCCAAAAGTATAGGAGGCTCATAAGGGCTGAAAGATGTTGGATTATATTGAATCACCGAGGGAGGAAAAACAATTACTTGCCTGGAGTGTGGTGAGTGAAATATTGGAGAGGGTGCTCTTCCACGAGCCTTTCTGGGGTGGGTGCTTACAACCTTTCTTGCACCGTGAAGCCCTTTTGGCCTTTGCATTTGTAGCAAAAGTGGGTGTGAGCATGAGGCAAAGAGAATATCTGAGGGTCTGGGACAGTCTGTGTGCAGAAACAGTAGTTTTGCAGGTCACCTCATTGAAAACACCTCTGTGATAGGGAATAACAACCTATTCCAGCAGAAACTGAATTAGTGCCAAATTAATTAGAATTTTAAAATTAATTGTAGTGTGTGGGCCAGAAATCAATTTAAATTACATTCCCAGAAGTAAAACCCCTAGGATTAGTCATTTCAACAATTTTTAAGAGCACGAAAACTATTAAACTGCTCCGTCTTTTTTTTTTTTTTTTCTCCTTAGTACTTTTTGTTTACATCCTCATTAAGGTACATACAACAGATGGGGTCATAAGACCTCTGTCAAGGGCTAGGCCTGGCTGGCCACTAGATGAGTGACTGATGCTCTCTATTAACCCCTCTCCCTCCCCAAAGGGGAAGAGAAAGGGCATAAGGGAGAGAGGCTTATGGATTATAAAAGAAACTAAAACAGCTTTAAGGAAAATGACAATAAAATGAAATGCACACAAATATATACAAAACCATTATGGAACCCAGCCCCCATCCCACACCCTCTGCCAGTGACTTCACTGCCACCACTGATGCTGTGGAGCAGACAGATGGGAGCCTGATTCTGGAGCTGGTTTCTGGAGCTGGACTCAGGAACACATGGATTGAGGTGGATGGCAGACAGTCCTCCTCAGATGCCAACCATTGACAAAAAAAGCTTGACCCTCATGATCCCTCAGCTTTATGGTGAATGTGACATTATGGGATGAAATAGCTCATTGGTCAGTTTAGGATCACCTGTCCTGTTTCTTCCTGTGGGTCTGGTCTTTTACTGTGTACCCCGAATGTGGCACACAAGATTTATCAGTGACCTGGGTCTGCACACCATCCTTGGTGGTAACATGGTGCATTATCACTGCTAGAAGCAGACGCTGTCTGTGAAAATCTGCTGTTAACTTCAGACAATGCAGTTACTTAGAAGAGACAGAGGTGAAAAGTCAAATCACTAAACAGAATCAGTTCTGTTCTGTCTCAAACCAGGACGACCCCCTAAGTGTCTACAGTACATGACAGGTGCTTGCAGTATGACTTGCATGTATATAAAAAACTTTGAATAGTCTGGAATTATTTTATGGATCAGTGCTTGAAATTTTCCACACTTTCCTCAAAGTCCATACTTCTTATGCTTGCATGCTCCTGGGATCTCTTTCCTTTTAGAATCATGCCCAAGGAGGAAAAAAAGTTGTGCAGACTGATGAGTGGCGGAAAAGCTCCGTGGAGGAGAGGCTGGAATATGCCCTTATAAAGGTGAGCCTGTGCAGAAAACTGTCACACTCATCGGCTCTCAGAGACACGGTCTCAGCTCTGACTTTAAGGGACACTTGTGGCTTTAAAAATTCTTCAACTGCCATTCTTTTAAAAGCTATTAATAATGAATGATATGTTTAATTGATATATTATTAAGAATTAATAATAAATTTAATATATTTAATGAACTTGAGTAACAGAGAAAATTGTGGTGATCTGTCATTAAACCTCACAAGCTGAAGCCTTTGAGCCTTCATTTTTGTCACTAGTGCTGATAGGAACATAGTGGTTTTACTTTGTAGCATGTTTCTTTTACTTTCCAGGGATTTTTTGCCTTTTAACAGTATCTCACTGAGTGACGCTTGTGCTGAGGAAGCAATCTTCGAATGCGTTTGTTATGACATGGTTAAGAAAAACCAACAAATCTGTTAATACTGAGGGCTCTTGCTTTGAATAACTTTGTATGCCTAAGAACAGTGTTTTGTTTCCTAGGGAAACCCATTTTAAATACACATTTGAGGTATTCCTAAAGTCTAGCTCTAGTTGAAGTATCTGTTCTTACTTTGGTTGTGTGTTTTTGTTTTTTATTTTTTTTTTTGGGGGGGGGAGGAGGGCCACAGGCAACTAAATAAAAGCTGTATTTCTAGCAAGATAAACGCTTCTCATTTTGTTTGCCAGGGCGTGGAGAAGTATGTCACTGCGGATACAGAAGAAGCAAGATTAAATCGGGAAAAATATCCTAGACCTTTAAATGTAATTGAAGGGCCTTTGATGAATGGCATGAAAATTGTTGGTGATCTTTTTGGTGCTGGAAAGATGTTTCTGCCTCAGGTAATGAGAAAATAATTTCATATGTTGTCCTATTTTGCAAAAACTAGCATTTTAAAACGTAGCCCAAACATTCTATGCTGGCTGTTTTTTCAGACATAGCACATAAATTGTGAAAATTCAGATGTTGCTAAGAAGCTAGTTTTTCTTTACTTTGGAATTTTGTGTAGTTTTACATGTTGGTTTCCTTTCTTCCTGAGTATTTTTTGCTTTATTTGCAATGCAGTTTTAAGTCTGGGTCTGTGAAAAAGGGCAAGATAGAAAAAAGATGCGGATAAAAACTGCTGCGTGTAGCACCTTCCATGTCTGGGCCTGTTTGTAGCTTCCCATTCTGTGGTGAGTGGTTTGGGAGGTTGTGCTGTGAAACCGGGCGCCGTGTGTAGTCCCGCAGGGTCAGCACACTGCTCTGCAAAGCTGGAATCAGGGTTTGCAAATGAAGTTTTGTTTATTGTTTGAATGAGTATAAAAGAAAGCTAAGAGAAATCTGAGCCTGTTTCAATACCTGCTCTTCCATTTTTATTTCCCCTGACTCCACTTATCTATGCAGGTGATAAAGTCTGCTCGAGTTATGAAGAAAGCAGTTGGCCACCTTATCCCCTATATGGAAAAAGAAAGAGAGGAAAGGAGAGCCCAACAAGGCAGCACAGAGGAAGAGGTAAGACACAGTCCTTTGTGCTTCAACTCTTTCATAGCATGCCATGACAAAAATTGAAGTTACTTTTTGCTAATGAGGTTCGTTCAGCTTTCATGCTGGAGAGCTGATGCAGTCATGTGGCAACTGGCAATCTTGGCATAATTTGAAGTAGGTCTAAAATTGATAAAGGGCAGATTTTGAGGAACTGGCCTTGATGTGTGCTTAAGCTGTCGTCACAAGTTTCCTGAAGGGTGCCAGAAGCCTTCGTAGGCCCTTAATACCTACCAGTGTTACTTATTTCTTATATTTTTTTGTAGGCATTTATTTCTAGTATTAGCTGTTTGTGATACCTGTAACTTTATGCTAAATTTTGCCAGTTGCTTCTATGACTTCTCCCTCAGTGAGCTCTAGAACTCCCTTTTGCATGTTCAAAGCCTTGTTACCATCTTTCTTTTTATTCAGCTTTTGCCTTCCCTCTAGCCTTGACCATTCTCCCAGCCAAACAAACCAAATACTTCCATCCTTTTTTTCATAGATAGTGACTTCAAGACCTCCTGTTATGATAAAATGGTGTGCTTATTGCCTGTGTTGTCTTGACCGTGTTGCAGGGCACAAGTGTTTATGAAAACAGAGTCTGAATATAGTTGTCTTTTCGTATGTGTTTTTCCACCAGATTCTGAAAACTACTTTTTATGTAATGCATTAAATATATATAATTGAAAACGTCCAGTGATTTTTCAGATCTTTGTGAACGTTTCCTTTGTGGCATTTCCTGTTTCACAGCCAATGATTGGTGATGCCTGAGAATAGTTTTCTCAACTACATATGCGTATACTTGAAGTAATTTCATTCAATTTGGCTAATTGAATGTATGATAGGAGCATTGGAAAAGGATGATGTAGGATGTCCCTTGTTTCTCCATGCTGACTTGGAGATACTGATTTCTCAATAGAGAAGAGGGTTCAGATGAATTGGACAGAATCATCGTTTAAATACTCAGGTCTTCTTTTTCCTACTATATTTATAACTTGATATGTGCTTACGGTGGTTAAACATTGTTCTTCTCTTATACATCAAACCTGAATTTGATAGTCAAAGAATCTGTAGAATCTTACCTTGTCTTCATGAGTTCTTAGAGACAATAGCTGTTATCAGAGTCTGGTATTTAACACAGATGGAAAAGGAAGAATAGCAGAATTTCTCTGTATTTCCTTTGGTTTCCTTTCTGTGGATTTTTGAATGATTCTTAATTCTTCCTTTGCAATCTTCTTGCACTATATCTTTCCATTTGCTGTGGATCTGTTCTGTGATTGTCCAGCATAAATGTAATAAATACAGCAAATTATTTGGAAAGAAAAATGACCTGGTAATCAAACCCAATGAATCTTAATACAAGAAGTAGAATACCTAGTCTCTTTTTCCGTGCCCTTTCTGGCTGTGAAGGTGTCTTCTCTCCGGTATCTTAAGCGGATCTGTTCTCTGGCTGTCATGAGTCACCTTTCTGTGTCATCTCTCTCCTGCTCATGCTGTTCTTTTTAATTTTAATTCAGATGATACTGCCAGTATTTGGCACTTCTGTTGCTATTTGAAGTCAGTGAAAATCATTACCCTGTTGATTCCATGGGCATTGGATTAGGTTCTACTGTGAATTCTCTGGCACTTAATTCTCTGGCTAAAAAGAAGTGGACTTTTGAAAGGTTCTTAAAAGTATAGCAAGCACTCTAAAGAGATTGTGAGTTATTTTGTGTGGCTGAGGAGAGCAGGAGAGAAAAAGTGGGAGTTTTGCTTCCTGTACCTTCTGCTGGGTAAGGGATGTATTGCCTTCCTCTTCAAAAAAATATCACTGTATAGAGAACTGGCAGGAGAGTTAAAAACAGCTGCACCTATGTCAAGTTAGAAGTTGACTTGAAGGAAAATGATTTGCAGATTCTGGTAGCTGATCTGTCTGATATTACCCAGGCTAGTGTAACCTCCAGGACAGTTTTAGTCATAGACTGCCAGGAAATGCAAAGTGTTGATCGTTACATTTGAGGATAAATAGCTGTGGCTGTGGATGTCTATCAAGATTAAAAAAAAAAAAGGCTTTTTGGATGAGTGCCCAGAACTTGAGGACCTTCTTGCTTGAGACAACTGAAATCACAGTGTCTCCTAAATAGGGTTTATTTAAAATGACGTGTGCTCTGGCCCATGTTATTTGCTGCCCAGCACAGATTTTCCTTCTTGTGTGCAAATCCAAATTTGTTCTTTGGTCTTTTTTATGCTTATCAATCACTAGTTAAATCATTAGTAGTTATTTGGTATGGTACCTGTGGACAGCACTTTTTGGTGTTGCCCCAGTCCATGATTAATCTTTCCCCAGTTTTCTGTTATGTTCCAGCAGTGTATTTTCAACTTTTTAAAATTGATGTACTGAGATGACTGACTACAGACATCTGTTTTGCTTTCTCTGTTCCCTAGTCTTGTGTAAACCAGGAGTACTAGGAAGGTCACAGATTTTAGTAAACAGCAGCATTGGTGGGTATCCAGGGATTTTGTTCAACAACTATGTTAGGACCGTAGGAAATGCTAGTACCACTCTTGGTAGTCTATAAAGTATTTTTCCCCCAGAAAATCACAACTATAGGAGGCAGTGTAGGTTCATGAAGTAGAGAGCTGTTTGATACTATCCAGGAATAAAACATGCTTCACTGAAGCATCTAATCCTCCAGTTCTGCCATGTGCAAAGGAGATGAGCTACTGTCTGGAAAAATAGCGTCACATAAAATGTGCTCAGGTTTCCACTTTATTTGAATTCTTTGGAATTTAAGTAGTCTATTACTGGCATCTGATCCCGCACCAACTCAAACATGGCACTGTGATAGCCTGGAGCTGCTCTAAATGACAACACTGATTAGACAGCTAAAACTGTATCGCAGAGGCCTGTGTCCTGGTGGAGAATTGCTCCAGGAAGTCCCACTGTTGCCCTGCTGGTGGGCCCCCTTTGTCAAGGCTGAACACTGCCTAGCCTAGGACCAGTTTTTGACAGTGCAAGGGTATCTTCTTCAGGGAGATCTCTTTTCCTGCCTCTTTGTTCAGCTTGGTTAGACTGAAATAGCCTGATCACTACACTGAAATGTCTCCCTAGCCATTTGTGTGCATAAAAAAATTACTCTCTTCAGCTTTTGCTAATTTCTCTCATTCTTCTCAGCATTGCATTGAAAGACTGTTCTTGATGCACAAACAGGCATGTAATTATGAGTGTTCATACCCTTTTGTTCTAAATATTTAATCTCTTTAAACCCTATTGGTGAGGTTTATATTTGGAGCAGAGGTACCTTGAGTTCAGTTACTGCACTGTGTAAAACACTATCCAGATCTAAAATTTATGTACTGATTTGTCTTTTAAACACAGATTTTTGAAAACTTGTACACAATTTGCAAGAACAATTCGTATGCAAGTTTTTATTGCCTGGATATTTAATTTTTTTTTTTTTTTTTAATATTGATGATATTGACAATACTACTCTTTGCAATTACTTGTAGTACAGTAGGAGTCTTGGTCATGGGTTAGCGTTGCACTATTGAAGGATGTGTATAAACATACTGAGGCTTCCTGGTAATAACTTGTGTGATTTGTTTGACTTTCAGGACCCATATCACGGTACAATAGTGCTAGCAACCGTGAAGGGAGATGTGCACGATATTGGCAAGAACATTGTGGGAGTCGTTCTGGGCTGCAACAACTTCCGGTAAAACACCTAACATCACGTGGCTGGGGACACAACTCTGTAAGGCTAGGTGGCAAATGTATTAGGCTAGCTGCAGCTGTGGTGATAAAAGGTGGACATTTCTTGGGAACTGTCATCTGTTCTCCACGTTGTTGTCGGGAACACAAATCACACCAGCTATTTATTACTAAAGGGGGCAAGAGGGAGTATAGCTGCCTCCTTTATTACTTTTTTTCCTAATAAGCTGGCATCTCTGGAGAGTACAGTTCATTATCAACTGAAATGTAGATGAGAGCATTTACTTTTTTTTTTTTTTTAAATTTGTTTTATATTAGTTAAATATATTACGTATAACATTGTAAACTTAAAATGGCCGAAGAAATCAAATACAACAATTGCAGTATACAAGACTACATGTGGGTTTTGTTGTGTTGGGAAAAGGAAGTCTTGTAAGAGTCAAATGAACCTTTTAGCATGTTTTTCAAGCTGTTTAACTATGAGGCTTTGAAGACTTGCTGGGTTATGTTTTGTTAAATAACAGATGAGATTCTTGTCCCATTTCTGAGCTTCAGATGATAGAACTTTCAAAAAAGTCAAGTCTTTCACGGCCTGTGTACATGCAGCAGGGTTGGCAATAGTGTTGGAATGAATAGTCACATTTCCATCAAAGCCCTTTGTCAAGTGTCTGTCAAATGTGCAAAGCTGGATCTGCTTTGGAACTTTGTCTTGCTGTTCATTATTTCAGTTTTTTTTCTTTTTTCACTTGTGGCTGTAATTTGGTCTGAAAGGAACCAATATTATCTCTTTATTTTAAAACAGAAAGGCTTGAAGTCACTATCAGTGCTGTGTGTATGCAGTATATTCAGTTTCATTACCTCTTGAAGTTCTGTCACTTTCTGTCAACAAAATCAGATTTTGTTGAGCTTTCTTTAGACTTACTGAACTGAAGCCATAGTGTTTTCTGTCACCATGAGTATCAGTGAGGCTGGAAGAAGCTAGCAGGCTGGGGTGGCCTACCTGAAAAAAATAATACCCTTGGCTATGGCTAGGGTTAGTAAGAGTAAAATTCTAGTGAGGGAAATGTGGTGTCTCATTTTGTAAAATGTGTGCTTTAATAAGACAAAAAACCCCTTTGTGTCACTCATCTTATGTCCGTAAAACTTTTTTGTATTGTTCAGATAACTTCAGAAATGCCACTGCTATTGGTTAACCCTGACAGGCAGCTAAACACCACCCAGACAACCTCACTGGCATGAGGAAAGAGGAAGGGAAGAATAAAAGCAAGAAAAATTGTGGGTGGAGATAAAAAATGTTTAAGAATTGAAGGAGAAGTGGAAAAATAGAGAAAGAAAAAACCACAAAGGGTGGAAAGGCAGCCACTTGCCACCTCCATGAATAGACTGATGCCTAGCCAGTTCCCAAGCAAAATGTGGCTAACCCTTGCTAAAATCCTTCCTCTCTCTTTTATTGCTGAGCATGACGTCATATGCCATTAAATACTTGTTGGGTTAGTTTGTGTCAGCTGCCTGGTTGTGTCAACTCCCACCCTATTGGGTATCTCCCAGTCTGTTCCCTGGAGTATTAAGATTGGGAGGCAGAGAAGGCCTTGGTGCTGGCTGCTGTTAAACAACAGTTAAAACATTAATGTGTTATCAGCATTGTTTTGGTCACAGTTCTGAAACACAGCACTATACCAGCTGCTATGAAGAAAATTGACTCCATCTCAGGCAGACTTGGCACAAAAACAAACAAACAAACAAAATTAATTTTTTTTTTTTTTTTTAAAAAGCCTCTTACGTTTGAATTTTTTGTCTCCTGTGTCATCTGGAACTCTGATATATTGAAAATTTTGCCAGAGCCCTATGTTAAAATTCCCAAGAGAATATAAGAGAAACAAACAAGCATACATCTTAATTTTAGGTCAGGCATTTACAATAAGAGCAGTGTGTTTGCCCTTTGGCAGAAATTTGACCTGTGGTTTAAAGAATCTTGTGTCATCTCACTTCTTTTCACAGAGTTATTGATTTAGGAGTCATGACTCCATGTGATAAGATATTGAGAGCTGCTGTTGAGAACAAAGCAGGTATAGAGAGTTTTCATTAGTACTCCCGAACTGTTTTATTTTAAACCCCACTTGCATTTTTTTTTTTTATTTGCCCCTCATTGCATTCCTGTCATTGCATTGCTATGATTTGATCAGACTATCATCAGATAAATTAGAACTTTTGCGTTAACAATATAATGTAGTATTTCATCCTTCGTGAAACTTATCCCAAGACCTGTGTCAGGAGGACAGCTCAAAGAGTACTCATTTTACAGATGAGTAAATGGAGACATAGAAAGGTTGAATAACTTCATGCTGTGTCTTAAATCAGCAAAAGAATTTGGCTTTCAGCCTGCCAGATCAGTGAGTGTGAAATCAGGAATGGATTCTTCTAATAAATAATGAACTTTCTGAAACAAGTTACAGTTGCTTTGAAGCAGTCTGTTGCATCCTGGAAAAGATGAATTGTGTGGAACATAGGCAGTGAAGTCTGAAAGCATTTGCTGTTTCTGAGAGCAGGGCTTACAATTATTTTGTCATATTTCCCTCCTCGTTGCCAAATGTCTGAGGTTTGAAGCTTGCTAATCAGAAGTACTGTATATTTATTGCTGAAACCTAGAGAAGCAGGTGTTTAGCTGTGAAGACTGTTAGAGAAATATTTTAAACTGGGGATTTGGAGTCACTTTCATTCTTGGGAAGTTTTCACTTTCTAATTAGGTCAAACCTTGTTTCTAGACTAGCGATGATGCAGCTTTTTATCTCACTGTTATCTAGCTGATGCATGAAGCTATCTGATGCATGAAGCTATCTGATGCATGGAAGAAACCTTTCTGTAATAATTAGTGTGTTTGCAGAGTGGATTTGCTAAATGTTTTGTATATGTGTTTGTAAATTTGCAATAGATATAATTGGCCTGTCTGGTCTCATCACACCTTCTTTGGATGAAATGATTTTTGTCGCCAAGGAAATGGAGAGATTGGCAATAAAGATTCCTTTGCTGATTGGAGGAGCAACTACCTCGAAGTAAGAGATCTCATTTGGGAAGATGAAGAACATGTATGAAAATAGTGCTAACCAGGGAAAAAGTAAATGTATAGCCATTTCTCTCTCCCTTTCCCTCATTTTTCCCCAACACACATATTGGTATGTACTTACTTGAGACTGAATGTTATACCAGAAGTCCTAGAATGTAGAGGTAGAGTGTAATTTGGACACAACAAATAATGAATGTCTTAACACTCACAAAAATGAAATGTTTTTATATTTTGCAAGTGTATATTGTATGTGGAAGTACTGTATCTCCTCACAGAATTCCACACACATACATGTAAAAATACAGTTGTGTTCTTCTGAGGGCTTGAATGATGTGTTTCAATTCACCAAGGCATTCTGAAAATCCAGGATTCTGAGGCTAGAAATGGTCATGTTGAACTCAGGACCTATTATCTTTAAGGAGGTTAATGTATTTTTCCTGGATCATTGTTCAGCACTGTGCTGACAGGGTTGAGGCCCCAGTCGTGTTCAAGCAGGCTGATAAGGGATCCATTCTAGCCACTTGCTTTGGAGCAGTTACCATGTTGCTTTCTATAGGTGGAGCTTTTCTCTTGAGGGATCTCGTTCTCTCACACCCGTTCAAATGAAATAATACAGCTGCTATGATGTCCTGAAGACCAGTGTTGACAGCTCACTAACACCTGCTATTAGCATTACCACAGATGTGTTTTGGGCAGCATGTTTAACAGCTGGGGTCACATTTTGCTAACTGGTTTGTATGTACAGTGTGCTTGGGTGGGTGACAGCTCAGAAGACTGCAAAGGTCATTTCTTGCGTGATGAGAAGCTGTGAGCAGTGTTGCTTTATTTATCAGAGCAGCACAGATTGTAGCAGAACTATTGTATTCTGTATTTTTTTTTTCCTTAGCAGATCATTCCATAATTAGACAGTGAAGAGTAAGCTAACTACCTCTCTTTATTGGTCCTCTAGTTATAAGGCAAGGTTAACTATATTTTTTTTTGCTTCTCCATATCAGTCTTTTTTCCTGTAAGTTTGATACTGAGAACAAACGTGGAGGGTTTTTATTTTGAAAAAGAAAAAAAAAAAAAGGGCATAGAGGTGGGGAAGGCTGTATTCTAAGTGAAGGTCTTATGGGAGAGCCCTTTTCTGTTTAGTGTTTGTACACAAGGCATTGTGGCCTAGTAACTGCTGTCAAATGATGAGCATCAAACAACTTTGTAGAACATTTTCTTCATTCTAGATGAATGTAACCAACAGCAAAATAGCACTAGTTTTGTCATTGAATGTGGAAATTATTGAAGAATATATATATAATTTTGTATACATAAATAATAATTTTATTCACTTGAACAGTATATAAAGGTATACTTATGCATATGCCCAGACACATCCAGCTTCCTATAAAATATGTCAGGTAAAGGCCTTCTGGAAGACTGGATTGGTAATATATCCCTCATTTTACTTCTGCAGTCTTAAGCCTAACCTCATGTGCGTGTTCTCAGAGGTTGTGTGCGTGCCAGTGGTTACTATTGAAGAACAATCTGCACTTTTTCCTCTGTAATAAACAGACATTGTTGTTTGGAATAAGGAGACCATAAGTACTTGGAAAGGTGGAACGTAAGGTTAGTTTGAAAG
>NW_008614163.1:20356-44829 GCF_000691845.1 Merops nubicus | reverse complement strand
GAAAGAGGCTGAATTTTGTATACAGAATCTCCACAGTAGTTTCCTTGTAACTTACAATAATGATGATGTTAGCATTCTTACTATGCTGCTTTGGAAAACTCAGATGCTGAGAAATATCCGTGACCGTTTTGTTGTGGGAATGTTGATATTAAAAAAAATATAAAGTTAATATTTACTAGTTGATACAGTGCCATTGTAGCACCATGCTATTTTATCCTTTGTTTGTTCCTATCAAACCAAAATATACAATATCTTTTTTCTATAAAATAGAGCTGCCAAGATCAAAAGTGCATCAGTTTAAAGCAAATTAAGATGATCTTGGACAGTTGGTTACGCAACTGTGTTGCACAGTCATCAGTAATGTCCATGTCCAAGTGCTTCAAATACTTGACAGAATCTGAATGAAAAAAAAAAAAAATCTTATCTTTGTTGTGAAGGATCACTTCCTGGGCTCTGATTTATATTAACTTAAAAAATGTTGTTTGATCTTAGCATTCAAGAAAGGAAACTGAGCTTTGACCTGCAAAGTCTTTGTTCCTGCACTTTCTTGCACAGCTTGCCAGGACTCTGAGCAATGGGGGTAGTCAGCTGCATTTCATGTGATAGTTTAGGACTCCAAACGTTAATTTGATCAACAAAATACTATAGTATAGAAGTGATTCTTCGTTATAGGTGGAAGTATGTCAGTGGGGACTTGAATATGAGTAAATGTGAAATAACTGTATGAGTTGGAAGGCTTTTCTGTAACTGGCTGGACTGACTAAGCAGGTGCAAGTTTGTAATATTTATTGACCACTGGCAGAATTCCCCCTTCAGGTGAGTTGGGAGCTTATGCCTCCAGTTTTGAAGTAGGGCATGATAGAAATGGAATAATCATCACTGAAATATGTTAATGCTAATCTACAGACACAGAAACCAGCATGTGGGAGGGAAGAATGTGAGATGAGCAAAAAAAGATTAAAAAAAAAAAAAATTAGTTCTTGGTAGGCTTAATTTGGAACGTTCTAACTGAAATTTTCTGTGACAAACTAATGAGTTTCAGTCTGTAATGATTTTTGGATTTTTGGTCAGCTGGTAAGACAGTGAGGGAATGTGAGTTGTCATATTATTTATGAAGCATTCTGATACTCTTTGAAGAAAAGTGTTTATGTACCTATTATTAAAATCTGTGTTTAATCATCCATGCATAACGGATGAATTGCTTTCTTCTTTTGAAGTTCTGGTCTATGCATTAAGTCGGGATTTATTTCACTGGGGTTTTTGTCTGTGTTTTTTTTTTTGGTTGTTGTTTCAGTTTTGAAATGCTCACTCTTTTTCTTTTTCATTGAAGAACACATACAGCTGTTAAAATTGCCCCACGATATAGCGCACCTGTAATTCATGTCCTGGATGCATCCAAGAGTGTTGTGGTTGTAAGTTCTAAATTCCAGTTTCTCATCAATGCAAAAATATATGCCCTGTTTTTCAGTTGTGCCTCTCATTCTTTCCTCGAAGGCTTAACATTATAGCAGAAAATTGAGGGGGCACAACAGAGACCAGTTTCTAAACGGCTATTGCTTTAGTTATTTTTTGCTGCCACATGGTTATCTCGTCTGACTTGTGTCGGTTATGTCACTGCTTACCTTCACTTAAATGCCTGTTTCTCCAGCAAGGGTGACATGAATTATCTTGAGTCCTTGCCTGTAGGTTTGAGAAGTTTTACAGTGAAAAGTGATGACACTAGATTTGCACTGATACTCTCTCTATTGTAATGTATTTCTGAAGTTAGTGATATGGCAACATCAGCGCTACGAAATGCGTGTCTGGAGTTTTCTGGGTTGGATGCTCTCTGTATCAGACAAAGGTCTTAGCTACTGCTGGAAAGAAATAGGTCAAGCTGTGTGTTTTTTTTCTATGACTATTTGGTCTCTAAAAGTCTTGGAGTATTGTCCTCTCAGGTCTTTCCAGAGCCAGACTTGGATCTGCTAATATTACCGGTGTAGTAGGGCAGTGCTCTCAGTAATCAACATGTTCTTAAATATGTTTTGAATCTAGTCTGAAGATTAGAGTTAAGGCTTAGTGTGGTCACGTGATTAGAAACAATTCTAAAAAGACAGATGACTTAGTCTGAAGTTCATACTCCGTCCTTCCTGTAGTATGTACTTAATGCTTTCTTTTTCTATTTTTTAGTGCTCCCAGCTCTTAGATGAAAGTGTAAAGGATGATTTCTTCGAAGAAATATTAGAGGAGTATGAAGAAATTAGACAGGAACACTATGAGTCTCTCAAGGTACAAATGTAATTGATTTAGCATCTTTTCCTGTTTGATTGGTACTCACCTCATTAGTAATAATTTTCAGTTTCAGCTCCTTATGAAGACCTTTCAGGTATATTAGTTCTGATTTAAAACATACAGTAAAATTGATGGAAAACTTCCTGAAGTGCTTATGAAATAAAATTTTCTAACCTATCAAGGAAAGTTCTGCATGACTCTAGCATATGCTTGGCAAATTCTTGAATTTCCTCAATGGGCAATCAGTGGTATCTAGGACATCTCCAGGGAGCTGGTAGTCGTGTCAGTTTAACCAGCCTACAGAAGACCAGTGGTCTCCTGGAGCAGTAGCTGGGAACAGGGAGCTACACTAGGGTAATTAAAATGGCACAGTTGCTTTTGCAGGTATTAAGCTACACTCTGTTGAGTGTTTTACACCACTATGCTTTCCTAACGCATTCATATTGTTGAGGTTAGGGATCTGAGCAGTCTCAAAGTAGAGAGCTGAGGTTGCTATTTTAGGAAAGTGAAGAGAAGGAAGCAATGGCATGTGTAGATGGACTGTGCAAATTAACAATGGGAAACAAGTAACATATGACTCCTCTGGGGCCACCCTTGTAAATAAACACGGAAGCAGGCTCGTCTGGCTCTTACCTGGTCTTTTGATAAAGCAGGATAAAGCTTGAGGCCTTCTGCTGAGGGCTTTGGCTCGAACAGGTTTAAGACTGTCTTTGCACAGGGAACCAGTCCTTTAAGCTGAGATCAGTGAGTGCAGCACTCTCCTTTAATCAGAGGTCAACACTGAATTCATGGGCCTTATTGAAGTTGTGATGAATTTCCTGTGCCTTTCAGAAGAGCCAGTAATTTGCCCAGAGGCAGGCTGCAGTCATTGGTGGTGATGTCGCTTTTTGCTTGCAGGAGGAGAATTTCTTGCTGTACCTATATTTTTGTGTATTTTGAAGTAATGAAGGAACTGCTGGTGCGGTTCAGAGGAACTAGGCATCTTGTAGGCCAGTTTCTTTAAAAGTATACAGGAAATAATAATAGTATGGTTGTGATGTAATCTTACTTTACACTTGTGAACTGGGAGTTGTGGGAACTGAAATTGTCTGTTGTCAGATTTGTCGCAAAGACTATTTTGAGTAAAACTTTGTGAAATTAACCATTATGTCCATACAGGAAAGAAGATACTTGTCTCTACAGCAAGCCAGAAGAAAAGGTTTCCATAATGACTGGTTATCAGGCCTTAAACCAGGTCAGTTCAAATGTTGTTGTTCATTGTTGCTGATCCTTTCCTTTATTTTATGTATTTTATATGCATTTTAAATTAGGTTATGCTTCATTAAAATTCAGGATATAGTACTGTAACAACTTGAGTAAATTGGTGACTGACTGAGCAGAGATTTTTTTTTTCATAAATGTGAGTGTCCAGTTTATCCTTTAAGTTTTTCACAGTATATTTAAAAAATAATAGTACTAAAATATTAGTAACTCCCTGTGTTAGGATGTTTTTTCCCTAACACCATGTAATCAAAGATAAGTCTAATGCTTCCTTTGCAAAATAATGTCGAACTGGCTCATGATGCTACAAGCTTGCTATACCATAATGGGGGAACACACGTTGTGACATGGCATTTGTATCACATTCCTCTGTATGCTTTTTCCTACCCTTCCCCCATCAGTTTCTGTACCAGTCCAGTTTGATTTTTTTAGAAAAAATTGGAGACTAGAAGTATAAACAGCATTCTGCAAGAAGCTGCGTCCCATGGTGACATTAACACTTCACTGCTTTCTGTCATTTCATTTACAAGACTCAACAAGATGCTAGTTTTCAATAGCTCATCTTAATAAAGGCTGTGTTATAAAGTATTGAACAGCACAGATGAGAAGTGTAGAGCTTGTGGGTACATCATAACATAGATCTCTCTCTCTTTTTCACTTGTGCACGTGCATCTGAACAAGTGTGTGATGGTTGCAAAAGTTCTTAGAAATTACACGCTGATTTAAGGAACTATTTCACAGTAATGTGTCTATGTATAGCAAGTGAGATTTGTAAATATGAAAGCTATATGGAAATAAAATATCTTCAATATTGATTAATTGTGTAGGTATTTTTGGTCTTCTGTTTTGGCCAATATTTTAGCCAATGAAATGAATTCAGAAGTCCAACAGCTAATAAGTGTTGATTCATAAGACAGAGCAAAAGGCCTTAAATTTTCTATTTCAACTTTATATGCCTTTTATGCTTTATTTTATCACGGTGTAACTGTACAGTATGGTGTCTTGCAATATGACAGTGAGAATTCTGAGACAATTACTTTGAAAGAGGTCATTTGCAGTAGTGGAAGCTGGTGAGGATCAGTTACGCTGCACATAAAAGAACAACATTAAATCATTTTCATCATGTCAGACTGTACTTATGATTCCTACAGTTAAACCGAAATTCATTGGCACAAAAGTCTTTGAAGATTATGACCTGAAGAAGCTGGTAGAATACATTGACTGGAAGCCTTTCTTTGATATCTGGCAACTTAGGGGAAAGTACCCCAACCGGGGTTTTCCTAAGGTCTTTAATGATAAAACTGTAGGTGAGTATTGAAATTGCATTTCCTTTGTATAAATAATCCTAGCAGACTTGCCATACTGTGTTACGATTCTGAATGTTTTGGAATACATAGGAATAGTGGAAACTTTGTGTCACTGAAGTAATTTGTGTAAAGCAACATTTAGTGAAACAGGTGTTGACCCATGAGGCTGAAAAAGTAATGGGGAAAAATGCTTAATCATCTTATTTAGAATTCACCCCCCAAAACACAGGGAGGTATTTTGGTGACAAAAAATGGCAGCGAAGCATTTGGTACTGTGTCCCTGTTGTGGGTGAAGATGGCAAGAGGGCTCTAACTCCTTTAGACACTGTACAGTAAGTCTTGAAATCCTTGCTCAAAATGCAAGAGTGACACTGAAGTCAACGTTCTGGGTCTGCTGCGTTGTTGTAAAGTAGGTACACACATGTTCTCTGCTGCTCGTGTTATTCTGCATCCTCTGCCTCTACTAGAGTGGTGCTGGCTGACACATTATTTTTTTCAAGATACATGTTTTTACAACTGTGTAGACATAATCACAGTGATACTTCTCTGTTTGCTGTAGCTGACAGATTGTTGCAGTCATCAAAGAATTATGGGGAAAATGAACCAATCTTCAGGAATTCTTAAAAATGTTTAGCCAGTTGTGAAAATATGCCTTTTCTAAAGGGTTCTCTTTTATAGGTGAAGAAGCAAAGAGAGTTTATAATGATGCTCAAAATCTACTGAAGACATTGATTAATCAAAAGAAATTACAAGCCAGAGGTGTAGTTGGGTTCTGGCCAGCTCGAAGTGTTCAAGATGATATCCACTTATATGCTGCAGAAGAGGCTGTGGGATCTTCAGAGCCAATAGCAAAATTTTATGGCTTGAGGCAACAGGTACAAAACCAGAATGTTTGTTAAGTGAAGTGATGATTTTTTTTTTTTCCCCTGAACTGTAGGAATGTCACAGAAGTACCCTATTAAAATTTGTGCAAAAAACGGTGGTTGTCACCTGTCTGCAGCCACTATCTTGCTATTTCTTTCAGTAATAATGAGATCTAGTTAGTGATGATCCAGGTATTTGTACTGTAGGATTTTGCATTATTTTGTAGGACTTTGCATTATAGTAGTACAAAATGCTTTGTAGATTGAACATCTTCAGATGTGATATAAATTTTCTGTCTTCATTTTAATATTTAAGATGTTCTGTAGTACTGTGCTGTATGGATCATCACAAGGTTCCTGTGTGCTAGATTAGAACCATAGAATGATAGAATTGTTCTAGTTGGAAGAGACCTTCAAGACCATCAAGTCCAACCACTAATCCAGCAGTTCCAGGTCACCACTAAACCGTGTCTCTAAGCACCACACCTATAAGTCTCTTAAATACCTCCAGGAATGTTGACTCCACCACTTCCCTGGGCAGCCTGTTCCAGTGCTTGACAACCCTTTCTGTGAAGAATTTTTTCCTAATATCCAATCTAAACCTCCCCTCTTGCAACTTGAGGCCATTTCCTTTTGTACTATTCCTTGCTACATGGGAGAACAGATGGACTCCAGCCTTGCCACAACCTCCTTTCAGGTAGTTGTAGAGAGCAATAAGGTGTCTCCTGAGCCTCCTTTTCTGCAGACTAAACAACCCCAGTTCCCTCAGCTGCCCCTCATAAAACTTGTTCTCTAGGCCCTTTACCATTAGAACCTATCGAACCTTATTTGTCTAATATCCCTGGATTCTGCCTTAGATAAGAAATTCTGCTTGAATGAAAGATTGAAAACAATTATAATTAAAATAGCTGGAAAATAAAGCTCAATGGAGATAAGCAGTTTTGATAGTCTTAATTTTTATGTAAAATTCCTCACATGAAGAGACAGTTCAGAATTCATTAGTAGGCTGGTAATTTTGGTGGAGAAAATAATTATTTTAAGTATTAATGCTTGAATCCTGCCCACCTAGATTTGCATTGATTTTGATAGATTGAACATTTTCAAGATACTCTGCCCTACCTTCTGACTTGGCTTCCTCATAATTCACATATTTAGAGTCCTCCAAAAATGGTGAAGCCAAATTTTTCTGGAGTACCTTATTCTGTGTGAGGACAGTCCTGTACCAGTATTGCAGAACTATACTAACAAACACATGACTTTAAATGTAACTGTTCCAGTTCCCTGTAACAGATTCTGTTGCATGGAGGTGGATCTTTACAATTCCATGGCAGATGTTTATGTAAACTGTTCTCACAAGCATTCAGGCAGGGCTGTTCCAGGCCCTTACTCTACCTAGTTAAACATTTTGATATCCTGTGTATATCAAGTTTACTACAGTTTATTTTTCTGGCCTTTTTACAGGGTCCTCCCAAGGAACGTACCTGATTTGATGTTCTTCTCATAATGTTTTTTACTATTGGAATATTCCCAATTTATTCTGGCTTTTCTCAAAGGTTAAGGCTGTGAAACTCTGCTGTTGTGGGTACTGTTGTTCTGGACTGTACACATTTTTGCTGCATCTCTTTCAATCTGGTGTATGCAGTAACTCAGCAGAGGCTACACCAAAGCAAAGTGGAAGAGAAGAATTGTCTCCCGTTTCTTAGATAAAATGTTCTTTCAGTACACACATGTGTCTTCATGGCACTGACACTATTAAGGACATGTTGGAGATGCATTTAGTAGTTTTTCTTCATATTTTGTAATTATTACAGTTAAAATTAACATAGATTTCACCTCCATGGAAAGAGTATATTATATTTTTATGGTACCTTCTGCAAGCTAGTAGGTTATAGAAGCTAGAGAAAGAGTTGACCAATTTTCTTTGTTTTTTGTGGTGGTGGTGGTAGTGATGTTATATTTGGGTTTTAAACTGCAGTTGGGAGTGGGTGGAAAGCATTGTTAAAATAATGTCACAGAATAAGAAAACTTGTAGAGGAATCTTCAGCCATGAAATAACTTTTATCTTTCTGTAAGTTGGGTGGATTTATGAGAGATGTGCCACTTCTTAAACAGCAGTCATGTTCCTGCAAAAAATATGCTGATATGATCCTCAGCTGTAAAAGCTGTTAGGTGCTATGGCCAGCATTTGGTCATCTCTTTCTATTCCCTGTTTTCTGTTTTGGAAAAGGATCCAGTGAGTGGGATATTTCTTATTTGCCTAAATCCACTTTAGCTTTGCTTGGGATTCATGTTTTCAGTAGTGACAGATGTGTTTTGTTTATATTTGCTTGTGGCTGGTGTAAACCTGCATCCTGGGCCTTGTTTTTGCTTGGGTTACTGAGCGCATGGTTTGTAGCATAGGAGACTGGGAGTGTTGATAAACTCTCACAGCCATTGTAAAATGAGTGTTGCTGAGAAATTCTGCAGCTTGTGTAACAAAGATGCTAAACATCAACCACCGGTTTTGCTAACAAATGTGGAATCTATCAGTGCTAAAAATGGAGAATTTCTCCAACCCAGTGATTGGAATGAAGGGTATTTTTTATTTTCTGTAATAATATGTTTGCAGAATAAGCTGTTAAATCTTACTAGCTGTAAATAGAACCAAAACATCTCTACATTTGTGTTCAGCACAGCATCTCTCTTCTTGACATTTTGTTCTTTGATGATCCAAACACCCTCAGAATAAGAGAGGTTTTTCTTCTAATTCAAGTAAAAGATTGGCAAGACTAGTTAAGTACTTGTCAGAAATGCCTTAAGCCCTTTGGTCTTAAAAGTACTGGTCTTTAGGTTAATAGTGAGCTAATACTTAATATATTTTTAAAATGTTCGGATTTATGACATTGGTTTTGTTCCTTCAGGCTGAAAAGGACTCTGCCTGCACAGATCCATATTACTGCCTCTCTGATTTCATAGCACCACTGGATTCTGGCATTTGTGACTACTTAGGCCTGTTTGCTGTGGCCTGCTTTGGTGTAGATGAGTTATGCAATGAATTTAGGGAACAGGATGATGAATACAACATTATAATGGTCAAGGCTCTTGGCGATCGGTTGGCAGAGGTATGAGCTTTTATCACTTGTTCCCTTGCAAATATTCTGTGAACTAGATTTTCTTGGCAGGTTGCTGTTTCTAGTTTTAGCATAAACTTAGACTGTTGCCTGTAATGTACGCTCTGCATTAAATCTGCAAGTGAACTAATTCTACTGAAATTGTCTTGAGACTCGTATTCTGAGCCGGAAGGGACTCTGCTGTCCATATCTTCCAGCTGCAAAAGCATCTTTGAGCTGTTTATGAGGGTTTTGATGATTGATAGAGTCTAGTAGTTTTAAAACAAGACTATTTAAAAAGAACTATCTAAATCTTGTTTTATCTACATGACAATGTGTTTGGACCTAGGTGCGACCCTCCAGTTACATTCTTGAATTACAAACATGCCTTCTGCTTTTAATGGTGACCATAGAGATGTATCCAGGGTACGACTCTTTTGACTTAACATGTGTTAGGCTTAGACAGACATGCTCTTAAAGCTCTGACTGAAGTGAGTTAGAAAATGCTGTCCCTTCCCTCCTGCCCTGCTATCCCCATCTGCCTGGCCCCATTCTTTCACCCAGGTAATGATGTTAGAGCAACACTGGGCAATGCAGATGGGTCTAGCTCTAGCTGTATATTTCAAGCTATAACAACTTCAGGAATTATTAGATGCCATGTAATGATATTTACTGAAGTGAAAATTTTTCCTGAGGGCACACACTGCTGGCAAATACAGTGTAGGCTGTAAGAGCAGTTAAACTGTAGCCCATGTTCAGCTGGATGAAAGGTCTTCTGCTAAAAAGAGCAGCAGGACTTCCTTCCCTCTGATACCAGCATGGATGCAACAGTGGTGTGGCTTCCAGAGCTAGACCTGGATGAGATACCCCCATAGTCAAGACTTAATGACTTCAGTGCTGTAATGATGTATCGCTACCGTAGGTCAATGAACTTCATCCTTTCTGGTACTTGTCCATATCTTTATCTCTTGGAGTATGTAGGATTTTTAAAGCAGGACAACTGAAAAATATCCTGTCTACCAATAAGAGAAAAAACTAAAATACTTATATTCATAAAATGTGTGTTGTGTGTGAATTTTAATGCTGTCAAATTTCTCACCTATGATAAGAGCTCCCTTAAACATTAAAATGAAAATGAGGGAGAAAGTCTTTATCATTGTTTGTCTTCATTCAATAGCTATTGTATCAGTCTGCACAAATTACACAAAAAAATCTTTGCATTCTATTCCAAGGCATTTGCTGAGGAGCTCCACGAAAGGGTTCGAAGGGAGTACTGGGCTTACGCTAGTTCTGAGCAGCTGGATCTGTCTGACCTGCGCAGGATTAAATACGAGGGGATCCGCCCTGCCCCTGGCTACCCCAGCCAGCCTGACCACACAGAAAAACTCACCATGTGGAAACTTGCAAACATTGAAGAAACAACAGGTACCTCTGTCCCATTGACTAAGGATTCTTAAACGTTTTTTTTTATGCAAATGAAAGATTGAAATGCCAACAAAACAAGTGGTGCAGAACTACACTGAAACAAACAAACAAAACAAAAAACCCAGAACCCAAACCTAAAACTGAAGTGATTCTGGGAATTGCTGTCTTCCTTTTTTCATTGCCATTTTTGTTTTGCCTCATTCGAGGAAGAATTTGTGAAATACTACCAGTGCTTTTGGTGAAGGAGTTATGTTCCCAATTAGCAGATTGCATGCAAACAGGGTTCTGCTGCATAGAGAAAAAAATACAGCATCCCTTATGGTTGCAAGAAGACATTCAGATATAAACAGGAAAAAAAGTCGATTCAGCAGTATATTTCCTGATCCACAGAAACCTTGAGATAATAGCTCAATAAATAGGAATTAATTCCATTTCTTTTCCTCTGATATTTTACATAGCAAACATTTCACTGCTAATTCCACAATTCCAGAAATGCCTGCCTTTGTTTCAAAACCTCTAGCTACCCATTACATTTGCCAAAGTGTCTTTTTTCCTTCAAACTGTACAGTTACTCTACAGTAATACTGTAATGAAGTCTGCAGTATCTTTAAAGCTCTGTGTGTTTTTTAAATAGTTGACAAATGGGAAATGGTTTTGGTTTTTAGTGCATCTGAAAGCTTCTTGGTTTTTCAGTTTGCTTTAAACTGCCCAATATAAAAAGGGTTTGAGTTTATGCAGTTCAGAGAATAAGAAAATGCTCTTTCTCTTTTCCAGGAATTTGTTTAACTGAATCACTAGCAATGATACCTGCTTCTGCAGTTTCTGGCCTCTACTTTTCTAATCCCAAATCCAAATACTTTGCTGTGGGCAAAATATGTAAAGATCAGGTAACTTGCGTTGTCCATTGTTTTCGTATTCCTGCATTCAAAACCACCTTGTGAGTAGATGTTCCAAAAAATCTTGTAAACAGTAAAAGCTGGAGTTTCCATGTCTTAATTATGTTTTTCTGATCCCTTTGCAGGTTGAAGATTATGCATTGAGAAAAAAATTGTCTGTGGCAGAGGTGGAGAAATGGCTGGGACCCATTTTGGGATATGATACTGAATAACTGTGACACATGTGGGTGAACATTTTCTTTTGGTGGTCTGATTGCCAGAAGGAACAAGAAAAACCTTCCCACTGAAGACAGCTTTCTTCCATCCATCCCAGTAGCTTGTCTGATTGTTTTTAATTTTTCATTAAGAAACTTAATATTTAAAACCTGCCCTGTGCTCTTTGCTTGGGACCATGCATTGTAGATCCCTTAGACAGAGCAATGTACTCTTATTTATTTTTATTTCTTGCACAAATGCTCTAGCAGAGCAACTGGATGTAGGATGAGATGTGGAAGCTGCAAAGGTCTCCTGTCCTCAGGAAAGCTTTGAAATCAGAGGCAAGAATTTATATCCTGTTGGCTCTGGATCTATGTAGAACAGAAATCTACTTCTGTTATTTTCATGCATTTTGGCAAGTCCAGGTGCAGAAATATGATGTGATTTTTCTGCTAAGTCAGCAAAGGTTTTGCACTGAGTGATGAAGAACAAGTGCATTACAGCAGATCTCTTTGTTTAAAATCTGTCTGCTCCATGTTTAGGGCTTGTGATTTGAAGCATACATTGTTCTCTCTGAACAATATCAGGACTTACTTTTTGGTTATGACTATGGTTAGAAATACAAAAATAATACAGTGTGCTAGACCAATATCAGAGATGCTGTATTATGACAGAACATGAAATGTGCTGACTGAGCCTGTGGAGTTGTGCACCTCGTGCTCCTTTCAGCAAGCCACAATCTTTCTACTCTGTATAAATGGTAATGGCACTTCCTACCTTGGGGTTATGTTGTGAGGCTTGATTCATTTTTAAGCAATCTTTTATATGCGAAAAATATGAGAGAAGTGTAATTGTTTACTATAGACAGACAGAAAGCTTGGAGCTGACTTCAGTGTTTTACAAACTGTTTAAGCCTCTGGGTACCTGGACTTTAAAAGCAAATAGTAGCAATACTATCATAAGCAACAGTCGATACTGTAGGCTTATTCTTCAGATTTATTTCTGAGTGAGCTAACTGTTCATAGCTTTTAATAATCTCTGAAAAGTGCCTCGGGTATTTTTTAAATGCTAATGTAGTAAAATATTATGACAAACTCCTCATTTTTCTGGTCTCTAATTGTAAAGAAAAGACCAATATTATAAAGACAGTGTTCTTTTAAATAGTTTATCTGTAATCTGTTAATAACTATATAATTTTTGTAATGTCTTCATCTCACTTTATGCTAAAAGAATCATCTTGTATCAACAGTTTAATAAAGGTTAAGCTGCCAATGGTGTTATTCTATTAGAATCCTTTAAATGGCAACAGTAAAATGTGCAATAATCTGAAAAGATAATGCTAAAATTAATATGCACGTTGTACCATGAATCTGAAATTGTAAAGGTTGCTATGGATTTTTTTAAATTAGTTGAGTAAGTGTGTTCTTAACTGAATGTTTTAGAACGTCTCATCCTTTAATGACTTACAAAAGTAATTTCTAAATGGATCTCACCCTTCTTCCCCTCCCAACCAAATCAAGGAACTTGAGACATTCCCTTCTTCATCACTTGATTTATGTTGCTGGAGTGGTTTCTTAGTAGAACACTCTTTTTTTTTTCTCTTTCATGTTGCCAAAGATACAGTAAAAATTCCTTAAGATGAAGGAAATTTTGCTCCTGCAACCTGTAGCCTGTAAAAATGGAAATCCTCTTTGCTTTCTTTGTGGTACTTGTACTTTTGTAAATCTATTCAAAGCTTGGAAGGTCTCTTTTTTTTTCATATATGTGGAGGCAGAGTGCCTTATTAGTCCAAAATTTTGACTGTATTTAAGAGGTTGGTTTGTTTATTTTCCTGAAATCAGTAGCATATAGTTCAGTGGGTGCAGCTTGAACCATTAGCAGAATCAGGCTGCCACCACAGTAGGTGCACTCTGTGTAACAGTGGCGATGCTATGCTCTGCACAAGCAAAGGGTTTTAAATGGTGTGCGATTATTTTAGCCCTTCACACAGGGCATCATATACTGAGAAAAATCTTCATCTCTGGCTAGGAAACTTGTCATTGTGAGAACCTGTTTGGAGGAATTGCTCATCGTTATGCGAATGGTTTTACCAAGGACAATTTCTTTCAAAGCTTTTGTTACTTTAAATTGTCAGTTGACACTTTGAGTAAGACAAGTCTTCATTCTTCTCTCCAGAACAAAGGTCAGTTGTGAAGGAAAAGGGTCTCAGTTCTACCAGATAAAACAATTTTGCTTCCAGGAAACTCTATTGAAAAGCCATGATAAGAATATACCTCTTTGAGGTAATGAAATGGAGTGAATACTACTCAGTTATGAGTGACAATTTTAGAATGTATAAATTTTTTTTTTGTGATGCTTTTCTAAGTGCTGCTAACAAAGGTACAAGGTGTAAGAGATGATTAAATCTAAGAATGCTTTGTAAGCAATTCTGTTCTAATTCTTGTGAATAACTTACTTTAGATACTGATTTTTATTTTTTTTCCTTTTTAGGCCAGCAGCCCAGAGATTAAGTTTTGAAGCATATGTCTTAATTTATGAGTGTCAGGAGGGAATACTATCCCTAAACCTGCCCCTTCATTATCAGGTCTGTTTCAGTGCTGCTATTACTCCTGGGATGATTGTAGTGCATTTTCTTTTGAGGTGAGGGTGCTACCATAGGTCAGGCCATTCTTCCAGAAAAACCCCAAACCTCACATATATTTTTAGTGCAAGTATTTCAGCTTGGTTGGGGTTTTTTTGGCTTTTTTTTTTTTTTTTTTACTCTTCTTTCTTGTCCAACAACGTGAGCCCTGTCAGTTAATTGTTGCTTCTTTAAAACACAAGTGATGTCCAGAAAATGAGGAAATAGTAAGAGGCCTTTGAGGGTCTTGCTTTTCATGCGTACCTGTGACTGGCTTTCATGAAATGCTCTTTGATTTACCTGAGCATGATATAAAAAAGTGAATTCAGTGTCTTAAAAGAGTTCAAAGAGGAAGAAAAAAAATAACTTCATTAATTAGTTCAGGAGGGTGGTTCCACACAAACAGCAGCACATGTTCTCAGTCACTGGAAAAATAATTCCTGTGCCCTCAATTATCTTAACCTTGTCATGGCAAAGCCTGTTCAGCCATCTACAAAGTAATTTTGTTTGCCAGGCTTCTGTGGGTGCCAGTTTTTAAATGAAGATGCGCTGTGAACAGAACACGTTCATCTTGCTTTCACACATCATTGATATACTGTCTGGCTAAAGGCAGAAAAAAACAAAACCCCAATTCAATAAGCCTCCATGTTTCTTTGTTCTGTTAATGCCACCATGGCTGAATAACCTGAGATTATTGACCGTGCCACGTGCCTGATAGAAATAGCTGTGCAAAGTAGAGCTCACCTGAGATTACCAAACTGGGTGTTTTGGGCTTGTGATTCAACTTGAACCAGGACGGCAAAAGTGAGCTGGTAGTTTATCCATGCTGGCCTGAAGCTGCCATGGTGGCTGCAAAATGGAAGACCCTGTTCTGCCTTGCTGCCATGGTGCCAGTGTGGCCTGGGCTTGGAGTTCCTGATGGGGCTGACAGGGAGTGTTTTTGTGCCACAGCGGTCTCTGTTATTCCTTCCTACAGGCAGAAAAGCATGAAATAAGTGCAGGGAGTGTGGAAAGTAAGTCTTGCCCCATCTTAGGTCTTAGCTCATGGTCTTTTCTACTAAATCTACTTGCTGGATTGGCCACCTCTTCCTTCTTTTCCCTCCAGCAGTCCGCCCTAGGTATGTGTCAGTGCCCTCTGTAAGTTCTGCCAAAAAGGAATTGCAGAAGGTTCTAAATAAGTCTCTTTTAAGTCTGAACCAGTTAGCTGTTGCAGAAAGAAGAATTTTTACCTGGCAAGTGTTGGACGATATTAATAACAAATGATATTAATAGTTCGGCCTATAGGAGCCTTATAATACACGTGTTAGTCTTTCCCAACAGCTAAGGAGAAGGCTGCGAGATGTGTCAGTTCCCTCTGGCTTAACTGCATCTTTAGTTGTATGGTTGTTTTCATCTAGAGAGCAAAACCAAAATGTCTATTAATTGCATCCTTTGTCAGTGTACTGTTTTAAAGCCCACAACTAATAGTAAGCTAATAATAAAACTATATAAAACCAATGCCATTTTCAGCTGAAGTATATTAATGATATGAATTGTTAAGATTAAGTAGAGAATTTATCTGTGTCTTGCTGTTACAACAAATGCTTTAAAAATTCTTCAGGTAGTTGATGACTTAATTATTTTATTATGAAAAATTTATTTTGAGTACAAACTCAGTTTACAAAACACTAATCATTTGATTTAAAGGGCTTTGCCACTGCTGTCTAGAAATAGTTGATAAAATGATTTGGTTAGGAAACTGGAAAATTAGCTGCACTGCTTGGAGAAATTTCTATGTGTGTAGGTTCACCTACGTGTAACAAAAGCTAGAGTGGCATGGGATTCACAGAGGATAACCCAATTTCAAAACAGGAGCTCTTTAGAGAGGAGCTGGAAGATTAAGAGTTATGGTGAACGTGTGTCTCTTAAAAAAAAAAAAAAAAAAAAAAAAGGGTATTCTCAGCATTAGTCTTGCAGTAAAAGAAAATGAAGGCTCTAGCCTCTACCTTATTTATGCCATTGGAGTATATGAAATGGAATTTGAGAAGAATTTTTAAGGAGCTTTCGTTGCTCTGGTGCATGCATGGGATGGATGAGTTATATTTGCATGTTTATGAGTGAGAGAAGGAGGAGGAAATAATAGTTAGGTTGTGAACTTGTTCTTGGGTTAAGTAACAAGCTGTTGAAAAAAGGGAATTCCCCTTACCCCACCCTCCTTTTGGGAGGTGTTGGAATGCTTGCTTAGATCAAAGTGTTTGACAGAATTTTCAGTTTTGACAGTGGTATTTCTTGACTCTGGCAGAATATCATCATATATGAAAATAAAACATTCTGCTTTTTCCAATACCTTCATAGATGTTAAAACTCTGTATCAGCTCTCTATCTGTACATAGACAGTGCAAATTTGACCTGAGAATTACCTAATTCTAGCAGATAAAATAGCACTGGGTATGTAGATGTAATGGATTTAATTTTTTTTTTCCCCCTTACTCAAGGTGTTTAAAAGATCAATTGTTTTTCTATATATGGGAGTGCAACTGCTACTGGATGTTTTGTTCTTAGTTTACTCTTTCATATACTTGGTCTGTACTTTTCTCCCCTCTTCCTGCTCCACAAGATAGATGTAGAGATGTAACTCAGAGTTCTCTAATGGCCTGTGAGTACTGCATGGTTTTTGTTTGGTTTTCATTTAAAAAAAACCCCACATATTATTTTGGTTTTTTTTTCTTGAATTTCATATAATATGAATTTCATATAAGCATTAGGTGAAGATGCCATAAGACAGGAGTGAGCAGTCAACTAAGGCGAAGTGAAGATTTTAGACTTCCAGATGTTGGATCAGCAGCATTTTAGGCATAATACTTCATGCTTTGCCTCTTCCTTTTGCATCAGTTTCTTCCGCAACTGAATCCTGCTGCTCTATCCAAACTCCTGGTTATTCCCCAAGAAGTATTTTACATGGATTTTGTTGAAGATTTTGATATGCATTTTCAGGATTGTTTTTTCCAAAAGATTCTAAAGCACCAGACTATAAATAAATATTTCAAGTTCTTGAACTGTAAAATACTTGGTTTTCATCAAAAAGTCTCTGGGTACTACTGCATTTTCTTACCACTCAGTGAACTGAATCAAATAGCCAGCATTTCCTCACAGCTTCAAGTGTGTTGGAGGAGGGAGTGAAGAATGAAAGGAGTGTTTATGATAGTCTTTTATTCTCAGTTTTTGAGTAACCTACCTGTCCACTACCCTGTTTGCTGCTTGGGAGCTGAAGTGAACTAGAACACCACTTAGTAGGTGTTCCAGTGTCTGCTCCAGCTGCTGTTAAAGTCTATGGAAAAATGACTATCTACCTAAACTACAACATTTATTGGTCCTAATGCAATAATCTGGAAAGAAAGTTCAGTGTTAAAGTCCTGTCAGAAACACTTGAGGACTAACAGAAGGCACTCCTAAACCTCCTTCAGTGCCTCAGCTTCATTGAAATTGATGGCTGGGACTATGAAAGTAATTTTTAGTCTTATTCTGAAACAATTACCTGCCAGAAAGTGATTCCCTATCAAGCCAGGAACAGATGGACTTTCCAGCTGTGGGTCCAGTGTGATCAACTGTAACCATCCATCAGAAGGACGTTTGAGGGAGATTGCTGAGCAGAACCAACAGCCTGGGTATTGATTCTGTTTTGCAGTGTGAATGATGGAAGGCATAAAGGTGCCTTGATTTGGCAGACAAGGATTGGCAAATGCCCTGAAAACATTTTCATGATTTCAAGCCTCTGGTGATTTGAAAGCAAATACTTTTTAATGAGATTTTTGAGCTTTACAGTCATCGTCAGTCATGTGAATATACATTGTGCTAACTTCTTATATAGACTGGAGTTTCATTTGGCTGTTTTTAAATAAGAACAGCCTTTTAGCTGGATTTCCTCCATAAATATATGCTTCATGTTATGTAATTCCACAAATCTCAGCAAATTGCAGTACTGTCACATCTTTTGTTGTTTGTGCACACAAACTGCTGAGCAATGGCAAAGCAGCTGCTGCAGTATGGCTATTGCTAATCAGTCCGAATAAATGTGAGAATTGTGTTATGGTTTCTCTCCAGAAATATCAGCAAGAACTGTACAAAAATCTCTTGCTTTTGTGGCTCAAATGAGGGTTGTAATGCTGTGATATTCTTGATATTATGTAAAACATCTTACCATGTGATCTCTTGATCTGTCAGTAAAACATGCCTTGACTATAAGCAATATAGCTGATAGGTATTTTCATTTTCTCATGGTACTTTTAATGGCTGTATACTTCTTTTGAACTGGCAGGCTCGTTCATCTGTTACTGCTGCTGCCACTTCTTCCGTTCTTGCCACCGGAGTTTTCACTTAGCTTCCAGACTGTTACAATCCTCTTCCACTTGTGCATATTTACCAAGTATCTTGGAAGTCAGACCTACTCTTTTGCTGTCTTCTGTTGGAAATGCCACCGGTTGTGAAGAGGCCATGCCTTGTACCCAGCTTTATTGTTGGTGGGAATCTTTCCAAGACATCTGCCCACAGTGTGTCTTGGCCTATATTGGCAACTGCTTTTCGTCATGAAGTGTGAAGGTAAAGTATGGCAAAATGAATTCCTGTCTCTGGGCTACAGTTTGATTTCACAGTTCAAATCTGTGGATCTGACAATCTACAAATAATGAGAACCAACAGTACGCGGTGTACGTGTCCCTGCCCTCACCAGCAACTGGGAGGCAGCTGTGGCACTCAGCGCTTCATCTCTGTAGTCTTTGGAGAGGTGGTGTGAAAAGCAGCAGTGCCCGTGGACCTTTTGCTGAGGCAGCTGGAAAAGTGACCTCTTTCACAGAGCTGGTATTCTCCCATTCCATGGCTGAGGAGTTGAGGGTGATGAAAAATGAAGGAGACCAAGTAAGTGTGTGAAGGATGTAAATGTTTCTCTCTGTTCATCTCGGTTACAAAGGGTCTCTTTTTCCAAAAGAGTCTTAATATTCCAAAGCTTGTAACAGTGCATTCACTGACTGCTAAAAATGAATGGACTGTTTTTCTGTCCCTTCCCCAGGTAAGAGTTACTTTATTTACTAAAAAGATAACTGTTACAGGATTGGAGGAAATCCAACCTGAGACTCATGCTAAATTTGAATCTAGCTCTTTGCATTAATAAGTCTGAAAAGCCAAAGCAGTTAGCTTAAGAAACACTTTTAGTTTTGTCTCTGAAGCAAGTTTTTGATAGGATGGTTTGTTGGTGCAGCAGCATGGCTATTTTCCTCTGAAGCAGAAACTGAAGCACTTCATATGTCTGTCACAACTGTAACAAGCTTTGTAATATTTCTGACAGAGGATTTTTTCCTTGCCATAAAGTGTGCACCTGTTGTGTTGATGGGTATTGGGCAAAAGCCATTATTTAATGTTTGATATTTCTATGTAAATACCACAGTGACAGCTGTTAGGGGAATGCTGCTTACTCACTGTGCTCAGCCTCACTCCCTCCCCTTGGTGGCAAGCAGCATGCCTTTGCTGGAAGTTGGTTGAGCTGAGGAGACAGAATTTTCACTACCCTTCTTCCCCACCTTGGTATAATCAAAATTGAGTGGCACAAGCCTTGCAGTAGCCCCAGACAACACTGTCATTGCAGTTTAGGAAGGGGCGTGTGGCTTTTCAGGTTTCATTCTCAGCTGTTACTGAAGGGTGGTGGGTACCTGCCCACAGCTGCTCTTCAAGGACTGAATGTTCCAGGTTATTAAAAGTGAGATTTGTCCAAAACTGGTATTGAACTTCTAGGCACTTCATTCAATTATGCTTATTTTGGTCATCTGCCAGTTCTCCCCAGTAGAATTGACTGGTCTTCCACTCATAATCTGCATTGTCAGATGGCAAATGGCCATGTGAGTAGTGAAATGTTTCAATCTAGAACAGTAATCTGTCACTGGATTCATAATTGTCAGGTAAATTCCCATCTTTCAAAGACTGAATTCTCACAATCACAGTGGCCACTTTCTGAGTCCATTTCCGGCACAATGTGGTTGGAGAGTTCTGATTTTTTTTTTTTTTTTAAATTTTTAGACTGCAGTCATTAGGGCCTCTTCTTCTACACATAACTTTAAACCATAGCATTAAATGCTAATTTCTAGGGTAGTCTGTGATAGTTGAGTCCAGCTAGTGCTGCCCTAAATTCCTGCACTCTCTCTTTGCCTACAGCCATGTAGATAGATGTGAGGCTGTAACAATTGTCTTTGGGAATATTGAAAAGAAATTATTCCTAATCTGCTACTGGTAACAATGTGCCAGTACTTGTATTATAACGCACGTATAGCCATACTGATGGACCATTGAACATTTTTTGGAACCACTCTGATGGCAGAGGAAAGAATAGGAGTTAGCCTGTTAGTATCTCAGCACTTCTATTTCCAGCCAATTTCAAAAGCAAAACAAGCCACAAGACTTTGCAGCCTGCCTGGATGGTGTTTAGTACTGCTGCTCTATCAGGGCTGGAGGGAGACCTATTGTAATGGCAACATTTTGTACTGTGGCTTCCCCCAGTCCTGCTGCAAAGCAGCACAGGGGTCACAGAAGGGCCGTGCAACATGAAGGCTCGTTTCAGTCACAGCAGCTGTATTCAAAGCTCACCCACAACCAGCTGCAGAAGGTGGCTGCTTCAATAGGGTAATGTCAGGTGCAGGTCAAGAGGTAGGTAAGAGCCTGTAGTACCTGCTGAGCGAGGGCCACGTTGCTGGCTGCAGCATGTGCCAGCTGCAGCCAGGCTGCCATGGCTGAACTGGGCACTGTTTGCCAGGAGATGCTGCTGCAATGGGAAACGACTGGCTGCTGGATGCTGCAGGATGCAGTTTCTGGTCCCCTCGGTTTCAGCATGGCTGCATGCCAAAGCATGAGGTGGAGAGCCAAGTTAGTGCTTGGAATCTACGTCATAATGTAGATTTACCTTGTTTGATGGCTGGAGATCAGGGAAATCCAGTTCCTGTGTGACCCCTCTGGAGTTACTGTGAAGCTACTGCACAAAACTGTCAGAACAAAAAGCAGACGGCTCTCTTCTAATAGACTGTGTAAATGTTATTCTTGGGATTCCTGACCAGCTGCTGCCACAGAGTAGCTGCAATAGTCACAGAAGTTTTCTCTGCAGAAGCAGCTAGCATAGCACAGGATGGGGAGACACCACTACTTAAAGGACTGGGGAATCAGTAGCTGGATAACCATGTGACAGAGCACTAGGGATAGGTCTTAGCAGCCTGCAATTTTTCTTCTAATTTGAGCCCAAAAAAGGGCCTTTTAAAACCAATGAATATGACTTGCTAATGAAATACTCAAAGATAATGTAGTCTCTGTAGTCTTTTAGTCCTTTAATCAAAACTCAAACTTTGGCTGACCTCCAATTTGTAATATAGAACTGATCCATCTTAGAATGCAGTTGGCCTGGCTTTAAGATGTGTTCTGTTGGTAGAGAGTAACCACCCTGCCTTTTCACAGCAAAGTGAAACCTTGCTTAATAGTTACGCTGCAGAACCCAAATATACTGTCCTGTAGGTTGTGTTTTATTGGCCAGAGAAATTCCCACTGATCCCAAAATTTGAAGTCTGCTACTTACTTTTTTAAATTCTGGAATGTGCAGTGGATGTTAGTTTACTAGACACAAAGCATAGCCGAGCTTGTTTTATTTCCAAAGGCATGGTAATTTTAAAAAGTAATTTCTTGATGGAAAAAATGATGTGTAAGCATAAAATATTTCTGGCTTTCAGAGGGACAACTGGACAGTATTTATGTGAATAGATGAGGTAGGTACTGTGTGTGCATAGATTGGTTTTTGTTCCATGAATACATATTTAACAGGGTGCCGTTCTACAAGCGCTCCTTAAAGAAGGGCTAGAGGAGCACAGTGAGGTTAATCACCAGTGCTTATGTGGATCAACATGAATATTCTTTAGAAAGCATGAGAATTCTGTCATCAGCTTGAGAGCTTACAGCTTTTATATGCCATGTCTATGGAGTATAACTAATAACAGTTTGTAAGTCTTCACATGCTTTGTGGGGGATTGTGTTTTTTTGTCGTTTGTGCAATAGAGAATACCAGCCTCTCCTGCAACAGAAATGTTAATTAGGATGATTTATTTTTCTGCTGGAGTGTGAATTTAGTCTTACCACATTTGATTATGTGAAGGATCCATGTACCATATAAGGAATGGATAATTAACAAGAGATGTCATCGATATGAGAAGAAGAACATAATTTGAGGAATTCTTATCATCCATCAACCAAAAAAAAAAATTTGGTTTCTACTGACAGCAATTCTGTTTTGTTTCCATCATCATCCATGATGTTGCAAGAAGTACTGCGAATTTACAGGATGCACTATGGTGTCAGGTATGCATTTGAGAAACTACTCAGCATCAGAGGGCAAGCAGACAAATAAGTCCACGTCACGTGCCTGTGGAAGCTGGATAAACAGTTTGAATCTTTTCCTATTTGGCTGGAAACAAAGTCTTTGAGAGATCCATAGATGAACTGAGAAGAGGTGTCTTTTGAACGCTGTTCCACAGGCATCCTCCGAACAGTGTTATTTGCACCCCTTTAGATTATTTTAGTAGTTATTTCAGAAAAATGCAATTTGAGTTCCTCTGTTTTCAGGCCTTGTCTTTTTGAGATTGCATATTTTAATTTCCATGTGTGTCATTATCATATTAGTTTAGTAGGTTCTTTGCATACTGTGTTAAACCTCTTATTTTCTGTGTTTCTTAAAACTGGGCATATACGTGTCTACTGCAACACCGTGGGTTATGGCAGAGTTTTGTGAAAGATTGCTCTGCAGTTTTATTGTTCAGTAGTTAAGACAAACTCCTGTGAGTGTTAAGATGAATTTATTTCTAATACTTAAGATGGTACTGAGCTGAATCAGATCATGTTCAGATTTATGTTCTTTTTTGACTACTCGCAGTACAATTTTTCTGATTTTTTGATTTTTGCTGCACTATGGTAATCCTACTGAAAGCACTGTACTGTTGTTGGTAAGTTCTGTCCACTGCAAGCACAGCTCATGAGGCTTCTCTACACCATTGCCTCCAGAATTTTGCCTTGCATTGCTTCTTGCTTGAGATGAGATGCATTTCGTAGAGAATTAATGATGACATAAAGGAGGGAGATGCTCTTCTATGAGGTGATTGCCAAACGCCTGCTCAGACCGCACTAATGCACGGTGGGTTGTTCAAGGTGGACGCCTGCCAGTGACCTCATGGTGGTGTTCGTGCCTGGAAGCTGGCCCCGTCGTGGCCTGGCCCTGTGCCCAGCCTCAGCACTCGTCCCTGCTGGCACCCGTGCTTGTGGCTGTGGGGGGGTGCCACAGTGAACTCATCTGGCTGCAGAACGAACCCGCTCCCCACCCTGCCTAGGAAGCCAAAGCAGCTGGAAGGTAACCCCGTCTTGTTTTGCTATCCAGCTGCTTACTGTGAATTAAGAATGCCCGAGAGATGCAGAGAGCAGGGTGGGTAAGGACTGCTCTTGTTTGGTAGGAGTGTCAGCTTAGATCTGTGTTAAAGCACAGCTCAAGTGGTTTGCTCAATGGCAGTCCTGACTCTGCAGTAGTGCAGGTTATGGATGTGGGGGGTATGGCAAAAGAAGCAGTAGCTTTTAAGCTGGAAGCTGTGATGCTACCAATAAGACACCTAACTTACCCTGCACACCTTCGTACTCCTGCTTTGCTGGTGGTGTTTAAACTAGTCAGAAATACTTTCTTGATAATGAGATCTGGCTGAAACGTTCACAGTTCAGGTGTACACTTTTCTTTGACTAAAAGGGCAATTGGCTTAAACTGAATCTTAATGCTTGAGTTTGTTTATTTAGTATTGAACTGCTGACATCTAAGGACTGTGTTTGAAGTTACGGTATTGCAGTGAATTAAAAAGCATAGTAAAAATACCACTGGGAGATAGAAAGTATAACAGCAAGAACTGTGTAAACAAATACTTCAGGCTCCCAAAGCTTTGTTGCATTCTGCTTATTTCTAAGCACTGAAAATTAAAGGCTTCAGAATCACTGAGCTGTTTGAAAGAGTCAATGCAGAAAGAGGAGTCTTGACAGTTTTGCAAAGTCTTTTCTTGTGGGGAAAGACTTCTTGATAAGATCTAAGATGAAATCCTGCCCAAATGTGGTCATGGAAGAGTGCGAGAGCATAGTGATTTTAAGAAAAGCATAGATGTTAACAGCAGTTCTGTTTCAATGAGGACAGCTACAGCCTTCCTGTATTCAGCATGTTACTCCATAGCCCTTATCTTCTATAGCTGCATCATGGTTTTGTGAGCAATCAAACACCTGCCACCCTGCTCAGCTGTGGAGGGGCTCTGCTTTACACAGCAGCATGACAAAATTGCTCTCCACAGCACAGAGAATTTATGCCAAGAACTGCGCTGCCTCCTTGGTGCAACTGTGGCTGCACTCAGGAGTTTGTTTCCCAGGCAGTGCCAAGGAGGAACCCACCTGCTCCTTGTCATCTTGCAGAGCTAAGCTTGTAGGAGCCTGTAGATCAAATGTGAAATGAAAGACATACCTCTGTGTTTTTACAGTCG
>NW_008614163.1:0-20325 GCF_000691845.1 Merops nubicus | reverse complement strand
TTTTTGACAGTGGGGGTAACTACCGGCTGAACAAACCAGCAAGTGTTAAAATAGCAAAAATTTTCTAACATATAACTAATTTACTGAAAGATATTAATCCTTTAATCTGCATTACTGTGCAAGAATCATGCAGCGAAATCGCTGTTGTGCAATAGAGAATTCAGATAATAGGGTCAAAATCTAAAGCTTGTAACTGGGATGGTACATTGCAGTGTCTCTGTCAACAATTTGCCTAATTTTAGGCAAGAACTTGTTTCCTTTTTTGCTTATTTTAATAGTACTTAGCTTTGGCCAGGCTAAAGGACCTCTACCCCAAAAGATATCTCTGCTCACTTACTGTAAGTGAAAAAACCCCTCCCTACCATGAAGACAAATCTTAGGAGTTTAAGATGAAGAATTAACTTGCTAGAAACAGTGAGGATTAGCCCTAAATAGTGTACTTCGGAGCACAGCACAAAGCCAGTCATTTCATACACCCTCCTTCCACCCTCTCCCTCGGCAGTGGGAAAGGTAGACAGGCACAAATAGTAAAAACAAAACACCCTGAAACAACAATTTATGGTCCATAAATGTTACCTACCATGTAAGAAGGAAAGAAATTCTTAGAGAGAGGGGACACAGGTTAAAAGTACAGAGCAGGCCAGCTCTACTTTGAATTTGCACCCCGACAGTGGAGGAAATGTGGGCTGCTGCAAGGGGCCTCCTTCCTCAGGCCCTCATTCTTACGCAGAAGGCTGCTTAGGGGCTACTGAGGAGGAGGTAAGATTGAAGGCAGGCTCAGGAGAAGAGAGAGGTGACAGAGGCACTGTACCCCATCATCTTACTCTCCTAGTAGCCTCCTGGGACTGTCTGGAGCCTGGAGTATCTCCCTTTCAGCAGTTTCCTTGCCACAGAAACGCATCAAAGCAGGACCGGAAGGATGGAGCTGGAATATAGACAGAGCATAGAGTGAAGCTCTACAATTACTCCCAGATCCACTGCCCAAGACAGCCCTGCACAACAGATCCCTGGAGCCTCCTACACCCCTTGTAAAATGTCAGTCCCTGCTCCTGAATCCTGCTATCCTCTTTCCTGTGTTTTCACCCTTTTCATACCACTGCCAGGTGTGAGCTCTTTCTCCCCCCAACCTAAAGCTTCTCCTGGCATGTCATCATGTGCTGGCAGGGCTAAGAGCTTGGGCAGCTCTACTGGGAGAGGAGTGAATCCACAGCACAGCAATCTTACCCCAGGCATGCTCTATTCTTCGGGAGCTGTGTGCATTGCAGAAATGGGTAAGTGCAGGCACCTTCCTTTGATGCATGAGAGAGAACACGATTTTGTGCGCTGTCCCAGCTGGCCACATAAGGCAACAGCCAATAGAGCAGCTTCTGGCAGATCCATGTTGTTCACACAGGTGCCAAAATGCTGCTACTGCGTGCAACCAGCCTGCCTGGGCAAGCGTGCTCTGCTGTTTGCTCCCAATGGCAGTAAGGCTGCCGTGGTTGTGGCCGCAAGCGTGTGCTGCTCTGCGCACGAGAGAAGGCACGTTGCCTAAGTTTGGGCACATAATTTAGGAATGTAGCTGTGCAAGGTTCCCTGTATGGGCTGTGGAAGAAAAAAATCTTCCTTTGGGAGAGATTCACGGCAGCAGCTGAACTGGTTTTCCATTCAGCATAATAAAAATGACACACAAAAAGCTCTAAGCAAATAATTGTTATAAAAGGTCTACACAACATTAACTAGGCTGGTAAATGCCTACATGTGCTCTCTCATACACGCAGCTGTAAGATCTGGGTTCCTTCTTCCGTCTGTTTTGAATCTTCTAGTGGATTGTGGCGTATGGAATGGAAAATTAAAACTTTTGATTTATGTGTTGCTGTTTTGCCACTTTTGGCCACAGTAGAACACTTAGGAACATGAGATGACAACTATATTCAGTCATACAAGTAACTGAGATGGTTATATCTGGGAGCAGAGGGAATGGATAGTTCATCATCCTAGTAGTTTCTATGTGCTGGAAGAGACACTTGTGGTTTTGTAACAGAGAAGTAAATAGAGAAGTATTCCTAGGCCCCCAGGCTGCAAAGACCAGATAAAAACTGAGCTGCTGCAAAACAAGTTGACATGAAGATTGCCAGGGTGATGGACACACTAGGAGTTAGCAAAACAGCAAGTTCAGTAAGAACAATTGAACATGTGGGCGTGAAACTTCTTTGTAATACACAGATCCCTTTCCCTAAACCTTGCGTGGGGTCAGTTTTTTCAACATTTTTTCTTTACAAAAGTTTTAGCAAGTGTTCTGAGTTTTGAAAATCTGTATATTACTGATATTAATTTGGGACTTGTCCAAAAATGTCAAAAGCCACAGCAGTCTTGATGATCAACTTTGGAAAAAAATGTAGATCAAGGCTTTGATGGATTTTAAGCTTAGAAGAGACTATTAAAATCATCACCTGCTCTAATCTCTTCTACAGCCTGTAGAACCTTATCAGTTAATTCTGCATAATGCGTTTACCTCCTATTTAAATTACAACATCTTTCTTAGAAAGCCACGTAGGCTGTAGGATTAAAATCTCTGCCTTTAGTTGGTGCTTGATTTTGTTTCCAAACTAGAGTGAGCTAGAGATAATAAGATTCCAGTTACCTGCTTGCAGACAATGACATGGCTGAAAAGCTCTGTCTAAACTTTCTGCCTCCCTGAATCTTGTAATTCAGTCCTGCAGTTTGTTCTTTGTGAGTTACACTCTGATAGTAAGGCAGAACCAGGGGAAGACACTAGGGGTATTTCTTACTTGATTTCTCAGTCATTAGAATCTATTCAGGGTCACTCTGAGACCTCCGAATAATATAAAGATATAAAAGGAGAAAAAGCAGTTATAAGGGGACTTGCCTTAAATTAGTTAACTGGGAGGGAAAACTTAATGTGCTTAAGTTAACTTTTGAGAACTAAAATAATCAGATTTTTCTTTAAGAATTGAGATTTGCGAGGGCTTTCCACGATGCAATTTCTCTGTCTTGGTGAGTACATTGCTGTAACTGTGTTGTCTTTAGCAAATTTTGAAGGCTAGGTATCTTTATTGTTCAAGCCTGTTTCTATAGTACTGTATATTTAAACTGGCTGGCTGTAAATCAAACACAGAGCCCTCACTTTGGCCAGTTATTAATGAAAAAATAATCTTGTGAAAATCACTAGTTTGTTTCTACCTGTACTGTCAGAACAGAGTAAAGTTTTAGTATTCTGTGTGCAGCCTTATTATCTTAAAAAAATATTACTCATCTGTTTCATTTATTTCTCTATTGTGCAGGAGATCTTTTGTCTTCCTATGATGTTTTTGATTTCAGTGGTCGGTTGCCTTTTTTTTTTTTTAAGAAGCAATATATAAGTGTATATCTGACAATTTAGAAACAAAATCAAATATGGTAAAAGCTGAAGAAACAACAGGCTTTGCAGGTAGAGTGTAAACTGGGACAATAAATAAGGGTTTATACTGAGTGGGAGAAAAAGACAGGCAATGTGAAACACTAGTTGGTATAAAACCACTAAAGATACGTAAGCAACATTTTTATGCAGGTATATGAAATTTCAGTGACATCCCTAGAAGGTATATTTTGAAAGTGGAAAGGTACACTTTGATAGTCCTATTACCTAGATAGATTCACAAAGATATTCTGGGGCTATTAAAAAGTCCAAGAAGGAAAGAAACAGGACAGTCAAACATCTTAATCACAACAGTCATTTAAATAGACTTCAATTCCCTTTAGGCTGTTAACTGCATATCCACCTGATACCCAGTTCTGAAATGAGGCCTTTGTGTTCTTGATAAACTGGTTATTTAAAGACTGAATAATATTACTGAAAGAAGTAGGGCTGCTTTGCATCCTAAGTATCTTTTAACAGGATTAAATTTTCTTCCATTAAAATGAAAGAAAAGTGTGTATAGATGAAAATTTTCTCTTTGTCAATATTCGTCCTTTCTCAGGTTAAAAACAAAAGCCAAAACCATGTTGCCATTCACCTGGTTCTGGGGAGCTCTTAAAAAGAAAGGATCTTTTTATCTCCTGCAGCTTGTGCTTGGGGTGCTTGCTGCTCTGGCCGGGTGGGTGCAGAGCCTCCTCTGAGCCCTGTGCTGGGGGGGTGGCAGGCACAGACAGCCCCGTGAGGGGGGTGTAGGATTAGGGTTTGTTTTTAACACGGCTCAAGTTTTATCACAAATTCAAGTGTTTGTGTGGGCATCACTGTATCACAAATTTAAATGTTTGTGTGGGCATGTCTGTTATACAGGATGTACCTATCTGGGTTCCAGCATCTTCATAAAGATTGCCAGGAGTCTAAATAATATTAGTGTGTTTATTTTGATTCTTTTAAATGTGTCTTTCTGTTGTTACAAGGTTGATGTGAAAATATGTATTTTCTTTTAAGACAAGTTAGCAAATTGCATGTGAGCATGAGGAAAAGAAGAGACAAACACAGAAGCAGTCATGGACAAGGATATAATTTAGTGTATTGGTTTCCAAGTCTGGATTTCATAAAAACGTTTAGGAAACCTGTCATCTGTCATCTTCTCTACAGTGGATTTTGTTCTCTGATAATTACCCAGGGATAGTTTTTGTATACTCAAAGATGTTTATGGCATTTCTTTCCTCTTGAAAGTTTTAGTTTGAAAACATAGACAAAGTGTGAGAGATTAATAGTTTCAGTATTTCTATTGTTTAGAAAAATAGGGTCAAGTTACACTTGTTCCTATCGCTGGCTGTCCTCAGCTGAACACTGTTTCAAGATAGTGTTGAAATTTTGGGACTAAAAATATCCACTATAGCTGACAACTAAAGGGAATCAAACCTATAAGGTTGTTTTATGTAACACTGAGAGGAAAGAAAAGCCAACAGACCCGGACCAAGAAGGAAATTTTCCATCAGTTAGCATAACAGACTTATATTTCAGCTCTTGAGTTTTATGTTTACTGCCACTGCTAAATACATGCATGAGCATCTGCAGAATATCACCAGTTAGGAGGCACACAAATATACAAGCCTACTGGTCACCTAAAGGAATTTTATAGCTCTTTACCTAGCCAGAGCTCAGTCTGGAGGAAGGACAGAGCACAGCTCAGAGCTACATTTCAGCTGTGGTTTTTGGATCTGTGACTGGGCTATGTAAGCTCAAATGTCACACAATTTGTATTACAGAAAAACGGGAAATTCGTGGGGGTAGGAAGGAAACAGAATGTGTTTGTTGAGCAGAAGCCAGCCTGTACAGTGTAATGGTCTTTGAGACAAAAATGTAGTAACCATCTATACAATGAAACTCATTCTGCAAGCAAAATGTGTGTTCAGATCTAAGCTTCTGCAATTTCCTTGTCCGTTGATATTATCTAACCTTCTTCATGCGCTTTTATTTCTCCTACTGTTTGGTGTCTCTGTAGTCCTGCTGTTCCTTGTTGGTTTGGTATGTGGTGTGGGACTTAATGGTCAAAGGTGACGCAGTACCATGCTTTTCTGTGTCAAATACCTTTTCCTTCAAGGACCACTTAAACATCAAGCTTCACTGTTCTTTCATATGATGCAAACTGTAAAAACCCTAAAGTGTGTAGGGACAAGAAACTTCCTTGGCTGCTAAGCGTTATGTAGTTTCATTGCCTATATAAACCATTTTTTCAAATTTAGTCTCTAATAAAATAGAGGTACTGCTTACCTAACTCATACAGATGTTTTGTTCTTTGCAGTGGTTTTCCCTAAAATATCACCTTGAGAGATTAGTGTCATTTTCAAATGCTTTGGTATTCCGGGCTCACATTTGATCCTCTGAGAAGAATTTTCCAGGAGGCAGAGGCTTATATAAAAGGAACAATTTCTCACTCCAAGTATGTGGCAAACTCGCTCCCTTAAATCAATGCTTGTATTTAAAAAATGTCAAACCCATTCAGAGTAATTGCATGTGCTATTCATCCTACAGAGAGGAGGAGAGTTAATTAGCTCAAATGAACCGAATATGACAAATATTCATCAGGAGCTTATTGTTTACCTCAGAGATGCTTGGTTACTACAGTGCTGAAGGGAAATACTATGTAAAATAGGAGAGGTTACTCAGAACTTGCAAAGCAGCACTGAAGTATCTGAACTAACTCTTCCAGGGTATGGGATTCCTATGATCAGGCCTCGGTTTAATTTCCTTTCTCTAAAGCATTGTTAGGTAAATGAGAGATACGTAGCTGGCCAAGGTTCAATTGCTCCCCATGGTGATATCAAGAAACATCAAATGTTTGGACAGGGAGATTTCTACAACTGTTCAGGATCAAACTGGAAAAAAAACCCAAAGCAGAGTGTGGATCAGAAAGGAAGTCTTCACCTCCTCTCACCTTCCCAGAGCCCGATTGGTAAAGAGATGGGGATTTTTTTTTTTTTTTTTTTTCTCTGTTCTTGATAGTCTGAGGTGCATCTCACCTTCTACAGTCCTATGAGCATTTCCGTTAACAAACTGCTTGCTTTTTTAAGGGAATAATGCATTGCTGACATCCTCATGTCTATCTTGGTCTTCCCTCTGTCACAATGTAATGTCTGAAATTCTCATCCTGTGCTGAAATTCTTGCTTATTATAATAGGCTTAAGTGCGTTTATACAACAGTGTTCTCACAAACGCTCCCGTGCTAACTGTTCCCCTTATGGCCTTGGCTGTCTTCAGTGACACTGGCTCTGTTACAGTCCTGTGTATCTACTGCCTTTCAGCTTATGCTCAGTGTGTAACTAAATCACGGGCAGCCAGCACATGAAAAGGTATATTTCCTACTGCCAATGTCAGTGCAGATGGGTGCACAGTCTCCCTGCGAAATCTGCTTTGGATGTATTCCACTAAATGTAGAGAGTGAGGGCTTCTTCAGGAGAATGTAGTTTGTATGAGTCATACTCTGGTCAAAAAGATGGGGCTCATGTATTTATATGGTTTTTTTAAAGGGAAAATGACTTGTCTATGATAGAGATGCTTGGTGAGGTCAGCCAGTTGTTGGATCATGGTCTGTGCACATGAACTGATCCTCCTATGTTTTGTTGGTTGCACATGAGTCAAAAACTTGTCCACAAATCTTTTCCTTTATCACATTGCAGAAGTCCTTTTGCAGTTTTACCATAACAATGCTACTGAGAAGAATGAGAGTCATAGGAACAGGCCCTTTATGTAAAAATAAAATTCTAATACGTATTCTACAAAATCTCTAGTAATTACATCCTGAATTATGCATGCTTAAAAGAAGTTTTTTTAGCTTATTAAGAAGAACTAGTAGCAAGACACTAATAAAGCAAAATCATTTCACCTTGATAAGTTTTAAGAATTTACAAGACACACAGTTTGTGTGTCATGAAGTAATACTCCAAAGGAGGATGATGGATACAAATAAATCTCAACAAAATCACAAGGAAGCTGCTATTGGTAATGAATACTGGGGTGACTGAAAATCTTTATTATCTCTAGATCTAATCTTTCTTATGTCAAGATTTGGTGGGATCAAGAATAAATCAAGAGTGAATCCAATTGTACTTTAGTGACTTTTGTTTGCTACAAGGCCAATCCAGTAATCTAAGAAAACTGAGAAAATAGGCTTTTTGTATTTGGAAAAATGCTGTTAATGACAGCTGCAAGGCTAAGGAAATGACATGGTCGTCTCTGTTTGCACTGAAGAACAGTTCCAACGATCTCCTTGCTTTTGTCGTGTCTAAGTAAGACTGACTTTATTTTCTTTTTAATAGCAAAGAAGAAGTATATGTAAAATACTCCATTGCACAAAAATCAGAATGTGACTGATTTTTCTAAAATAATTAAATGTGATGAGTAAATCCACTGTTTTTCCCACTGTCATTGGTTCTTTGGCTGACAAATGTTGAAATGAAGCACGGGTGAGGCTGGTGGACAGTTATCATCCAGTCCTGACAGATGTCCTGTCCAAGCTCCAGTGAGGAGAGACTGAAGGGTATTATCATTGCTCTGAGCTAAGCTAAATCCTTGACACCAAATTATATATATATACGTAATGTACAAGAGTTGTGTTTCACCATCACCTCCTATCTCATGTGTCCATTTTCTTCCCTACACTCCTCTGAGAGGACTTTTCTGACCTTGGCATGTGTGTGTTTTCCTAGGAGGTGTGACTTAGCTGATTAAGGCTGTGGCATGTCTTGTTTCACTGCTGGGAACCCATGACTGAAAGGGCAGCTAAAAGCAGCATTGTAATCACCAGACGCTGCTAGGAATTTGCCAGGTTTTGGAGTGGTTGATAAGACCATGTGTTGGGTCTGTCTTTTTCCACACGCAAACAAGTTGAAAGTAAGAGATGCACCAGAAGAGAAGCTCTTTTTCTTTCTAACTTCTGTTCTTTTTTCTCCTTTGCTGTGTGGGCTTGTTTTACTTTAAAGAAGTGGTACTGATTTCAACTAATTATAGCTTTTTGTTCCAAAGGGACACTTGCTGTGCTCTTTAACATAAAGGAGAAGGGGCTTTCCCTTATGAAAATAATTCAAAATCTTTAAAGACTGTAGGTAAAGGCAATGGAAAATGAAAATTTTTTACTGTTCTGCTTAATGTGTTTTACTTTTTTCCCCTGTTTCCCTACTTATTTAAGAAAAGACTCAAAGCATTTTAATTTTCACTGCAAAAACAAATGGACATTTTTAAACTCTTAATCCAGGTGTTATACACAGTCGTACTCAACTAAACACTTTCAATGCATTTTCTCTACGTGTCCCTGATCATTTGACAGAAAAAAAAAATCTCCTGAACATTTGGGGAACGACCAACCACTTGGATTTCTGCATGACTGATTTCCTACCCTGGATTCTTCATAAAACTTACTACGAAAGGCAGACCTTAACATTGTACCTCTGACTAGCAATAACAATTTTCTTGAATACCAGCAAATGTTACATGATCTCAGATAGAAGTCAAGAGTGTTCATGACATCTTTCATCAAGCCCTAATCAGAGACCAAGATGTCCTCCATCTGCAGAAAGCTCCTCTAATAAGAATTTTTTACGTGGAACAGACATAAAGCATGATCAAAGACTGCTCTGCACTATTTGGAGCATGAGCATAAGCATGCCACATAAATCTGAAGGCTTCTGCTTTTCATTTGGCAAAATTAAAGCTGTGCATCATGCCATATGTAATGAAATAAATAAGCTCAGCTCGGTGGATAAAGCTAGTTTTCTGTGCCACTTCAAGTGGACTAAATAGTATTTTTCAACTGCACTTGCACTTAAATGGGCAGAACTCGGAGGGGGTGGTTATGCAAGCACTGCAAGGGAACATAAATGTGTGGAAATGTTACCACAAATAGCTAGCTCCTTGAAATTTAATGTATATTTAGTTCCTAGGTTGTTTCTTTCTTTCTCCAGTAGTGAAGGATACTGAGTTTCAAAGATTGTGGAAACTCCCAGCTGAAGCAGAACTGAGATATCTTGCAAAACCAAACCAACAAGCCCAAAACATTAAAAGGACAATGGGAGATGGCACTTGAGGGGAGAGGAAGTGCAGATCTACCAGTGTGGCTACTTGAATGACGAAGCGTTATGTCAAGACTCATTAAATGACCTCTGTGCTGCTTTCCCTTGGCTGGAACTAATGTGTTATTTGAGCATTCCATCTTGCCTGTGAATGAATTCTGAGAGCAGATCCAAAGTGCAGGGGCTGCTGTGGGCAAAAGTCACAGCTGCTTGTCCTGTAGCTGAGTGACATTGGCATACAGCTGAAGATCCCGAGGACCTATGGTTGCTCATACAAGCTGGGGCAGGGGCAATAAAGCTGGTGAAGGGTATAGAGCAGAGATCTTATGGGGAGCAGCTGAGGGAGCCGGAGTTGTTTAGCCTGGAGAAAGGGAAGCTCAGGAGAGACCTGAGTGCTCTCTACAATACAAATCTCTACAATTGCTACAACCTGAAAGGAGGTTGTAGCAAGCTGGGAGTTGGTCTCTTCTCCCAAGGAACAAGTGATAGGATGAGAGTAAATGGCCTCATCCTGTGTGCCTGGGGAGGTTTAAACTGGATATTGGGAAAAATTTATTCACAGAAAGAGTTGCCATGCACTAGAACAGGCTGCCAGGGGAAGTGGTGGAGTCACCATCCTTGGAGGTATTTAAAAGATGTACAGATGTGGTGCTTATGGATGGGGGTTAGTCTGACACTTGGCAGTGCTGGATTAATGGTTGGACTTGATGATCTTAAAGGTTGTTTCCAACCTAACTGATTCTATGATTCTTTATATGTATGTATATATGTATAGACTTATCTATGTGTATAGTCTCGTTATACCTATTCTGTGTGGTAAGACAGGTGAAGAATATTAACATCATGCTTTATTCCTGTACTAGGCAGGGACTGAAAATTGATTAGCAAATTACATATTCTTGTTAGCAGGATAAGCAATGAATCAGAAACAAATTGTTGCCTTCTGCTAAATCAGCACAAACCTGAATGTCCCACTGTTAATTGTTTATGAACTCATTATAATAGTTTCCTGTCTCCTAATATTGTTCCAAAACATAAAATCCTTACTCTCTGCTGCTTTGTAGTGATATACATCTGGGTAATGTGGGTGTAAAATGTTATTGTTCTGTTGTGGGAGAGCTTTACACCCACTTCTTGCTGGTGTCAATGACTACACATGCTAAGAGGCAAGCATGGAATCAAGCCTTTAAAATAAAGTTCAATAAGCAGATTAGGCAGAGTTGTCTGAGAAATCTGAGCTGCAGTGGTGCTGTTAATGCCAGAAATCATGATGTATTGTTAAAAAAGCAAATGTTAATTGGATAATTAAAATCCCCATTTACAATATGCAGAAAAGCCTGAAGGTTCTGCTTTAATGTAAAGCTGAGCTTTTCAACTGAAATTATGCCTGCCTTGAAATGAAATGTGGAAATGTACTTATATACAGTTTGCAAATAGATATAGAAATGTATATACGTGCATATGGATATATACAGTGTATATATGTATACACACTTAGCTACATCTCCACTGTATGTGAATATATACGGATATAAATATATAGATATTTACAAACAGAGCTGTGATTTCTGAGTAGGTGACACTGCAGTGTTGTTTCTCTTCTGTGCTTAGGAATATGTTGGCCTGTTAGAAACGTTGAAGCTGGAAGGGGCTTCAGTCTTCCCGTGGCTTGAGAACAATTGCTCTACTCAGATTGCAGTACCCTGACCTGGCCCTTTCACATCGTGGTCACTAGAAGGCTAGCCCTACTGAACTAGACTAGTAAAATCTCCAAAGCTATTGAAATGACCTTGGTAACCTTAAAGAGAAGATAGTCTGAAGTGCAGCAGGTATGATTCCCTTGCTTCTAATGAAGTAAAACCATTCTGCTCAGAGTGACTCACTGACAACACTTTTCAATGGTTACTTCATATCACAGAATCACACAGAATGGGAGGGGTTGGAATGGACCTCTGGAGATCATCTAGTCTAAAACCCCTAACAAAGCAGGGTCACCTAAAGCAGGTTGCACAGGAATGCATCCAGGCAGGTTTTGAGCCTCCAGAGAAGACTCCACAGCTTCCCTGGGCAGCGTGTTCAGTGCTCCATCACCCTCAGAGTAAAGAAATTTTTCCTTACATTTAGGTGAAACTTCCTGTGTTCTAGTTTGTATCCATTTCCCCTTGTCCTATCACTGGGCAGCACAGAAGAGTCTGGCCCCATCCTCTTGACACCCTCACTTTAGATATTGATAAGCACTAATAAAATCCCGTCTCAGTCTTCTCTTCTCAAGGATAAACAGACCCAGGTCTCTCAATCTTTCCTCATAATAGAGATGAACCTCCCTCAGCCTGCTGATCACACTCTTCCTCATGCATGCCAAGATACCACTGGCCCTCTTGGCCACAAGAGCACATTGTGAGCTCATGGTTAACTTCTTATCCACCAGGACTCCTAGGTCCTTCTCTGTGGAGCTACTTTCCATATGATACAATTTTAATGTGATTATTTTGCTGTATCATAAGGTATACAATGCAGTGTCATATAACTTCAGTTAACAGTCTGTACAATGGTTATTCATTTGAAAGAGAGTTGTGCACTAAAAGGAGTGAAATGATACTGTAATATTATGACTGATTTTAAAGATCAAACGAAAAGCAAAAATAAAGATGGGGAATACATTACCTGGTATTCACTTACTGTTTCACTGACTCCAAAATTAGTCTCTGCTGTCAGATAAGCCTGGAAAGCAGGAGCACCTTGTTTATGATTCTTGGCTGATGCAAAAGAAAAACAGTTCAGCTTGTCTGCACTGACCACTCGGTGAAATGCTTCTGCATGTGACAAGAATGGATCAAAAATCCCATGTTCTGGGAACATAAAGGAACTTTGCCTGTGGATTGAGTCTGAGCTACATGAACTACAGCACAGTCCATGAACTGGGAAGGAAAACTGAACCAGAAGAATAAGGTCTGAAGGAAATGAGTACACCTGAAAATTATGTGAACACTTCTATGAAATACTGAATAGTACACATCTAAGATCTTAGTGTTAGTAAAATACAATCCAACTGAGACATGGAAAATATTTTTGAAATAATGAATGATTAGTGTGTTGTTTGACCTAAAAAGAGTAATTGGATTTTAAGCAAGGTTAAAATAGAATTTTGTCCATAACAAGAATAGCCATTGTTACTACAAATCAACCATAACAAATATTTTGAAGCAGATGTTCAGCCAAGATCAAATATTTATGACTGGAAGGGAGGGGAGAACTAGATAGTTCCTGTTTGCATTAGTTCTTTGCTTGCTATAGAAGGCAACCAGAAACTGGACGTCACAGATCTTAGCTCTAGTTTAACATAGTGAAGTCTATGTGTCTTTAAAATGTCTTTTCAGAATTCAGAGTATTCTGCTCTATAGATTTTGATTTGGGTGCATTTCAGCATTTCTCCTTATTTTGTCCAGTAAACAGTCACAAAAAGATGCAGTTTCCAGTTTCTAGAGGTGAGCTATTTTCTTAGTGCTACAAAATGAGACACTAAGTGCCTAAACAAAATATTTATGTAATATAGTTTCCTCATAGAGCTCCAGAAAACAGTTTTCTTTTTAATTATAGAAGTAAGTGAACCATAGTAAATATAAATCTTGTGCTCAAGAAAGAATGTCTTAAGTACTGTTAATGCCTTACTTTATTCTTAGTTTGTGATACAAGACTCCTATTAAGGAATTCTGCTACTCCTTTATAATAACTATTGGTTTTCAATAAATGAATCTATTTGTTTCTGTTTTACATCTGTGCTAATGAATATTTTCTTAAAATCGTATTGGTGAAACGAACAACTGAATGTTGGTTATTTACTATATATCACTGTCTAGATAACTGTATCTACAATAGTTAAGTGCTTGTTGTGACTGGAATGTAATCTCAGTGGTTTTGGTTCTCTTACTTCCATGGAGCTTTCACTTCTTAATGGCTACAGAGACTAATCTTGAGTTAAGAGCCAAACATTTTTTTCCTCTTCATTATTGCAGTGGTGTTTAGATTTGTGGCTTTTAATGTCAAAAGGAAATTATAGCTCGTGCATGCCTTTCCAGGCAGAGTAGCTCATGTACAGGACATCAGAGGGACTTAGAGGAAGTCTGGAATCAACTCGTCATAATTACAAAGAAAACCAAATCCTTTATCCTGCATAATTATCCTATATTTAAGAAATTAATAATTAACTGTGAAAGTTTTGGACCTGTGTTTTTGCTGCTCTGTGAAATAATGGTGAGAAAACGTGGCTTCATTACAGACTACTCCTATAAGTATGTAGGGAACAGTTATTTTTTTAGCTCAGTTATCTGCACTGGTATATCCAGAAGGTTATTAGTGCTTATGTACAGTATTTAATGCTCATCCTTCTGACTTTGTCACCCAGTGAGGGAGCAGAAACAATACTCTGCAACTTATATTACACCACAGACACCACAAAAGCTAGCAAGAAGTATTCTAAGGTAAAAACCAAGTGTATAAGTCTCAAAACTATGACCTGAAATTTTTAACACTTATGAATAACAAATATAAGAGTAAACTACCTTGCACACAATTTATGACTAAAAAAAGTGAAATTACTCATTTATTCAGAGTAAACAATTTGCCTAGTAGCATTTGCAATCCTGTACTTGTGATGTCATAGTCACAATTCAAACAAGATGCTTGCGTTATGACTGACTATGGATCCAAGTTTTAAGTTTCAATTTCTGGTGGTATCTTGTGTGAATATTCAAGTCTTGGACTTTATATGATGATGCACTGGAAAAACGTACAAGAAATGGCAGATAAAGTGTAAAGATTAGGATATTAATCTAATGATATTGTGGTTCGTAAGTTCCATATTTATACTTGAAAGACCTTAAGAGTTTCCTTCTTCCTTTCCTCTACTTCCTCCTTTTTTTTTTTTTTTTTTTCTGTTTTATTTTGGCTGCTTCTTCAGCCTACTACATCATCATCTCACATAATATCTTCTGAGAAAAATGCATTTCAGTTGCTGGCATAAAGGAGAATGGTCAATCCAGCTGAGGTTTGCACTGATCACCAATTTATTTTATTGTTAATTTGTAATCATTTTAAGTAATGTAAATATTTCCCTATGGATGTAATTTTCTTTTCATTTTCTCTGAAGACACAAGAACTATTGGTTACTTCTTTAGAACCTGCCAACAACTTTCTCCTTTGGCAGATAGTATCTGATTAATACCTGTAATGGAGAAAGTTAATTTTCTCCTAGCATAAATTTCATGCTGTTCCCAGTGTTTGTGCTGTCTACCCTTGTCACCCTCCTTTCTGTGCACAATTGGTTGTCTCTGCAGCCATGAAAAATCCCTGTTCTTTGCCTCCTCAGAACTAAATGCAAGTCTGCTTTATCGCTGAAATTTCATTTATTGAAAATGAAGGTGTGAAAAAACTGCCTTCTCAAAGAAGTTGCTTTTGCGATACACAAATCTCTTAACAATTATTTGTGTTCATCAAGTTGCAGAGTAGCACTATGGCTTCTAAAATTACTCCCAGAAAACTACCTGTTTCTTTAGGAACACGACTAGAATTGTTAAATAGCAAATAACTGAACTTCATAGCAAAGATTGTCATCATAGGGACAGGGGATGAAGTTTTCCTGTTTTTTTTTAATGTTACCTAGGTCTTTACTGAAAAACTATATGGCAGGTTGCTGGATATTAATAACAAGAAGGAGGGGTTTCCCTTTCTTTGTTCCAGGGAGTTATTTACGTCCTCAGATATTAATTCATTCAGAATAAATCATGAATATGGAATACCTAGATGCTTACATTAAAAGATTTTGAAACACTTTGAAAAGCTGATTATCTCCAACTATTTGCGATTGCGTTGATTTTTGAGACTGCCGTGGTTAACATAAATTGTTGATAAAATTAGAATTACCTTCCTCTTACTTCCTTATCGTTGACTAAACACAGATGGATTTTCAGTTGCAAGGACACAAGCTGAAGAAAGCACCAATACATCTCCATTTGTCAATAAAAGAGAGTAGGAGATATACTTTTATATATATATCTATATATGTCATGACTATACAGTACTAGTATATAGTTACATAATGACATAGCCTGTAACAAGATCTAGGAAAACAGGAAATTGTTTTGAGGATACTATTTCATGTGCTCTTTTAACATATATCAGAGATATTTAGAAACATAGTATAGCAATGCCTCTAAACAGACCAAAGAAGAAAAAGAAAAAAACCTTCAAAAGACATTTCTTCTGGTTTTGTGCCTCCCAACAGCTTTCAGTGAATTTATCAGAAAGTACATTAGAAAAGGATTAAAAGAACAGTAAGAACTCCAAGAGGACAGGAACATGAAACTATATAGTGAACTATTATTTCCTAAAATCTAAACTGCAAGATCCATAGCTCCTTGTTAATGTTAATAATCCCACACAACAATGAAAACTCAGAAGCTTTGAGCTTTGCCAGGAAGGAAGCTTCAGAGAGTGACAATTTCTTGGTCTAGGGTGGGGACTATAGATTTCCAGACTTTGCCACAGCCATGTTCCAGACTACACTTAGGCATGAGCTCACTAGCTGCTGCTGACAACAGATGGCAAAGTAACAGAAAAGGTCTTAGAAAATGACTGTACATGTCCAAATGAAAAATCTAATTTTTTGAAGGCTTTTCCTGTAATTAAGCAAAATACAATGGGCTGCTTTTGCTTTTGCCTTTGCTTAAAATCAAAGTTCTTATAAAAGAGGAAAAGCTTCACTACAATTTTATTGTAACACTGTATTCCTAAGTAAATTCTTGCATACATACTATATATAGAACACAGAAAATACACCTAATGTCAGACATGCAGTTAACATTTATACTGTATTTTATGTGTTCAGGATAAGCACTAACTAAAGAAAATGCAGTAGATTATTGAACTCTGGGGTGATCACGATAAGCATATAACTATGTGGTCTTAGGTATAATTATGCTTCCTTAAATTCTGCTAATCTGCAATAAGATCTCATTTTAAATTCAATGTGGAATTGAGCCTACTAATTTCTTCTTGTTTCCAAGCCACAGTTGGGACCTAAACTGGCATAGATTTTACTCTGCTTCCATTTCATTGACCACACTGCTGTTGATTTATGTGATAGGAGATGCAATTTCTCTAGTTTTATACCATTTGGAATAATATGTTTTAAAGATTGATATCTGGTTGAAAAGTCTGACATGCTGTAAGAAAGAACAGTGTGAGGTAGAAAGGATAGTATCTGCACCATTTAACTCCTGTTGGCATTATCTTATTTTGTGCTTCTAAGAAGAAAAGAATAGTGTGGTAATGTATTCTGCTAGGAGAAAACAAAGCAACACCTGGGAGTTCCCTTCATGCTACTAGATACTGAATGGTTCACAGTACTTGTTACTGTTATTACAGACAGCAAATGTTGTTTGTTGCATGTGGGTTTTTACTCTGAGTGTGTGCACACAAACATACCTATAGATCTTCTCATAACACCATAACTTTCCTAATTTAGGTGATTGAAATTGATGAAATATAAGTGCTAAAATTCTTATAGTAGCGTAAATTTATGTTCAGTTCAGAATCCTGCTGTGGTACCTCAGAAGCGCTGTCACACTGGTGCTGCTGTACTGCCTCTGCATCGCACCAAGAAACCTGTTTTGGGTGAAAATTGGTAAGGGCATATTACAGATCCTCACAGTTCTGCTGCCTTGGTAAACTAGGGCTGCAAGAGCAAGAAGCCCTTGCTGTCCAAAGCCCAAAGTGAAGTATCTGTCAGTGACAACTACAAATGTGCATGGAGATGAGCTGATTTCAAATGGGATTTTAGGAACAACACAGCAAGAACAAGGCAACAAAAGGAGTACACTGTAAGCAGCAGGTCACATAAGGTCAGAGAACTTCTGGACTGAAAACTTGAAAGACTGCTTCTAGATCAGATGAAAGAGGAGCAGACGTACTACATGCATGTCATAAGACAACTATTAACTAACAAAACATAAATTAGAGCTGTAAGGGAACGACCATTTTCTTACTAGAGCGTCTTGTTATTTCCCTGAGGCTGTGTTCAAAACTTTAACTTCCTAAATCACTTTGGGATTATTTTGGCAGAAGAAGAAACTGGGGTTTTCTGCATTTTTCTGTGAAAAGCACAGATACTGGTGATAAAATTGTTCAGGCTTGTGGAAACAAGTGGGCATAATCAGATATAATGTTATATGTGACAAATGATAGACTGAAAATGAGGAAATAAGAGTGGGGAACACAAAGTTAACGGCTGTGGGGTTGACTGGTGTCTTGAGCTTTGGGACTGGCCATCCTGTAGCAAAGTGACCTATTCTGCCACACCCCCACAAAAAATACAATTCCACCAAATTCGACATGCAAATACCAGCCATAGGGGATGTTTGTTCTCCTTGTTTTCTCACTAGTTCATCTAAGAAACAACTCTGCGAACTTTACATTACTTCCTGTTGTGCTAGAAACTGGGTTGTTATTTCCACTTAAAAACAATTAGTTGTTTTTAATTATTCAATGCAATTAAGCATAATTACCAATTAAAACTTCACATCATCCAAAGTGCATTCCTTTTAAAACACGACACCAGTCCAACATCCTGAACACTCTGAAAAAATTCCTGCTCTTTTCACACAGGTAGAGCAAGTCTGTGTGTTCTGAGTGGAAAAGGGAGAGGCACACACATTGCAGGTGATTGGTGTGGGCAGGTAATGCAGAGGAAGTCAAAACCATCTGCATCAGGAATTTACTTAACTTCTTCAGGCATTTTTGTGGGTGTGCTGACTTTATATGCCATATGTTTTATGACTTTATTTACTATGCATTTTGCACACATGTGCATATAATGTTCTGTGTATCTGGTAAATGTGCATAGTTGTCCTTGATGAATAACTGAACAAGAAGCTCTGCTTCCAACTACATATGATCTTTGTCACCCTGTTCAGAAAGTTTCCAGAAGAATCTTTACTACTTTTAACTTTGCTTCCTAAGCAAATTGAATTATGTAGCCAGGTGTGGTGGGTGTGCCTCTCTGTTACTGCATAATATCTTTTGAAATAACTGGGAAATACCAACAATTTAACAGAGGGCTAGTAGTATCATACTTGTCCCTAGCCATTTCGTGGAAATGGATGCATGGGTAAAGAAGGCACCAAAGAATATTATCTGCTGCCTGAAAAACTGCCACATACATTTTGCTGATACTTGGGACCCACACATCTGCATGTTAGAGAAACATTACTGCCTTTGCATGGAGAAGTTTCAGCTGGAATTTGCACCTTGCTAAACACTGAGGAGTCTAATTCTGGGCTCCAAATCTGAAAGAAACCAGGTATCATCAGTTCCACAGTTCTTGGAATGACTTTCATTACATCATAATGTACCTAAAGCTGTACATAATGTTTCAACCATTGATGTTATAGTGGACTATTTATAGGGTTTTTTTCTTTCTTTTCTTTATTATGTCCTTGCCTTACATGCAGCAAATAAAGCAGGCATCTAATCTACTACTCATGTTCAAAACATGATGGAAAGCATCCCGGATGTTCTATGATCTAACCGGACCTGGGTTCTCTAAACCAATGTGAACTGAGCTTTACATCCACATGAAATACATTTGCAAATTGTTGCATTGAAACCAACTTGTTCTGTGAGTGGGATGAAGTACAATTACATTTGCTCATAAAACCTGATTTTTTCAAGTTATGCAGACGTAGAATGTATCCTCACAATGGGGGTCTGTAATTTAGAGGAAGGGATATTTAAGAGGTTTGAATATTGCAACAATATGAAAAAATGTCTTTCAGTACTTAGAAGAAGATTATTTTCAAGTCAGGAGTAAGTCTGAGAGTAAAAATTTCTTGAAGTCAGCAGTAATTGAAACCAGGAAATTACAAAGGAATTGCTTAAGCTGTCATAACTCTGGAGTTCTTCTGCAGAACCTCTGTATTAAAGACTCATACATCACTTGATCTAGAGACCTTATGGGTCATGGTTGCTCTTGCAATTTCCAATCTGTCAGAAGAATAGGTTTTCTACTGCTGGAAGTACTGATAAAATCTCAGAAGTGTTTAATATTACTTTTTCATGATGTCCTTGAACAGTGTAAAGTTACAGATTATGGGTATGGCTTCTCAAGAAATACCCTGGCTTTCCTTATGCTAGCCACACTGTTTACCAAAATTACTGTGATTTCATTATGTTTACTAGTTTGGGTCCTTCAAAAGTCTTCTGGAGTCTCACATCCCTCACATATTTTACTCTGTCAGTGATACGGCGTTAGCTTCACTATGTCTCAAGACATTCTGCTGTCCTCTAAGTCCTGAAGGTTGCATGATGTTAGCAGAGCCTCTCCGACCTGTATTTATTCTGGAGTGCTGTTGATGTTAGAAGTCCTGCAGCTCTTGTGGGTCACCCGACTTCTTTCTGCCGGAGGCCTAGCTTCCTCACTGCTAGAACTAACGTGTCCTTCCTTCCTCAGGTGCAGCCTGGAGGAGTGCTTATGGAAGATGAGCTATTCCATGGCAACCCCCTGCTTTACCCCGTGGTAAACGCACGGGTGGTACCCTTCAAGTAAATAATATTTTAAAACCTCTTCATGCACCCTGGATTAAGCTCGCTCTCACGGTGGTTTGAGGCCAGCACCCGGTGAAGACATGTTGTGCCTTCACCCCTTCTCCCCGAGAGTGCCGTCGGCTAGCCAGCGTTTACATTGTCCCTCTCCCGAGGCATCTCCCGGTGCAGCGCTTCCCGCGTAACTCCTGAGGGACAGCCGCGCCCCGGAGACACCGCGCCAGCCCACCCGATGACTCCCGAAGGAGCTGGGGCAGGCCCCGG
>NW_008614162.1:3583-12297 GCF_000691845.1 Merops nubicus | reverse complement strand
CCCAGCTGGGACAAGAGAAGGTCCCAGAAAGCTGCATCGGGAGGAGAGGCTGTCTGAGGTGGGAAGTGCATGAAATTCCTCCAGGCTCGGCCCTTCCGGACAGGACACAAGAGCTGTAAAGCTCGCCAGCAGCCGGGCTTCAGAGTCGCTCTGCTGCTTTGGTGTCCCAGAAAGACAGCCGTGCTGCAATGGCCAGGCGGGAGGCCACAGCTCAGAACAGGGCTGCTGCCGGGGACAGGATTTGGGGAAGTCCTCCTGGCACATGCACCCACCCTGGGGATGCTCCGTGTGCGGCTCTGCTCGCTGATGGAGAAGGTCCCTGCTGTGGGGGTGGTGGGGAACTGGGGACCTGGCCTCCGAGCTTGGCGCTGTGTGAAAAGGCTGATGTCCGTGGGGCGGTGTGAAGGGCCCAGGCCCTGCCGCAGCCCAGCCGTGCCCGTTTCGTTGCAGGGAGCGGAGCTGAGTTTAGCACTGCCGGTGCCCAGCCATGATGCCCTTTGGTGGAATGGCTGCCCGTCTGGAAAGGGACCGCTTGAGAGCCGAGGGGGTTGGCCAACACGACAATGCCATCAAGTACCTCAACCAGGACTATGAGGCCCTCAAACAGGAGTGCATTGAGAGCGGCACCCTCTTCAGGGACCCCCAGTTCCCAGCTGGTCCCTCTGCCCTCGGATTCAAGGAGCTGGGGCCGTACTCCAGCAAGACGCGGGGGGTGGAGTGGAAGCGTCCATCGGTAAGTGCTGGACTTGCTTCTCCTCAGGTTGGGGTGGCATCTCCACCCCGCAACATCTGCACTGACATGGTTTACCAAGCTGCAGCCGTGCCCCGACTGGCTCCTCTTGGTGCTCAGAGTTCCTCGAGTGCTCCATAGCCTCCTTTCCCAAAGGCCTAGAGCAATGCCCTGTGAGCATCTGCTCAGAAAATCATCCTGTCTAGCAGGCCCTGCTGCTCTGGGCAGCAGACCATGGGCTTTAAAATGGGTGGGCTGTGATATTGCTTCTGGGTGTCACAGCATGGATATATCACCCTCGGTGACGGGGCTTTTGAGGGTGTATAACACCTGGTGCCACAAGTGTAAGGGGAATGCCACTAGTCTGTCTAGCCGTGTCCTCCCATGGCTACAGCAGATATTGCCTTGCTTTACTGTGATGGCCTTGGGGTTGCAGTCAAGCAGATTTTCCTGGCAGAGAGAGGTGAGGTGCACCTCTCAGGGACTGTATACCCTTCCTCCCGAGTCAGAGTTGCAGCGAGTGCCAGCCCCTCAGAAGCCCAAGGCTTGCTGAGATCCAGCAGCAGCATCTGATTCCTTCCTCCTCCTGCAGGAATTAGTGGGTGACCCTCAGTTCATCGTTGGTGGTGCAACCCGGACGGACATCTGCCAGGGCGCTCTGGGTGAGTGCTGGAGCTCTGTCCCCAAACCTTGGTCTGGAGAGCTGTGGCTGGGGAGGCTTGGTGTGGCTGGAGAAGAGGCGTTTGTGTACGGTTGAGAGTATACCAGTTTCTCAGCACCCAGGCCCATGCGGTGCGTTTTCATGCCAGCCACTGCACAACCATCTCCGTACCAAAGGCTCCCTTCCCATTTAGTGTGGTGGAAACTGGAAGGCAGGGACACCTTGTGTCTCCTGGTGGTTCTAGATTAAGGCTCCGCAAAAATGGGTTGATGTGTGCCCAGCTTGACCGTGATAAGATCAGGGGAGATGTTGCGTGGGTCCGTGCTTGACACGTGCTGACAACAATGCCAGGAGCTGGTCCAAAGAGCTCCCTGCTTTAGTAAACGGTGAGGGGTGGCAGCTGGATGACAGTAACAAACTGAGGTGAGGATATATTGGTTATGACAAAGTGCTTGTGAAGCACCATGGTGTGGTGGAAGGGAATTGAGAGCAGAGCTACAGAGCACAAGTGGTGATTAGTCATTTCTCCGAGGATGTCTCCCAAGGCAAGGGTGCTGAGACAAGCAGAGCAGTGGTAATGGGCTGGGCAGGCTGGCAGAGCTGGCAACTGGGATTTAATGATCATCAGAACCAGATCTGGGTGCCACTGAGAGTGTCATCCTTATCTGGATCAAGTGGGGCACTTGGTTTGGAGTATCATGTACCTTAGCACATACAGCGTGCTGGTTTCAGGGCTGACCACATTTAATGCAGCCAGTAATCAGAACAAACTTGAGGTGGTAACGGGAGCACCTAACAGTCCAGAGCTCTGCGGTGGTGCTCAATTGGTCATTAAAATGTCTGGCACGTAATTTTGTCAAACCACAGCCCAGTTACAAGTTATCCAGGCTCGAGGCTAAGGTGTGACAGCTTCAAAGTCGAAAGAGAAAGAGGAACCAAGGCAAAGAATTTAGAGCGCAGTGCTGGCCTGGAGCAGCACTTGTGGTTAAGAGCACTTGGAAGGAAAAGCGTGGTGGTGTTGCTTGCAGTTTGAGAAGGTGGGGCAGCAGCAGCATTAAACCCTTCGCCTGGTAAAACACTTTTTTAATTGCAAAGTGTAATTCTGCTTCAGAACTCACTGTCTGAGGTGTGGAGGGCAGTCACACAAATGAGTCCCAGGAGGGCCTAGATGAAGAGCTGCAGGAGGGGGCTGCTGGTGCTGACTGTGCATGGTGGTGGTGGTCTGGACACAGGCTCTGCATCTGGAAGGATTGTTCCCTGTTGCCTTGAGCTCTACTTCTCTCTGAGGCAGGCTGGGCGAGCCTGGCTCCCTGAGCTGCGGTCACCTGCTGGACCCTCTCTGGTTTCTCCACGTGCTTTTTGAGCTGGGGAGCCCCGAATGTCTGCAAAGAGAATTCCATGGGCTCCTACACATCCACTGCCTCCCAGCTAGGTGGGTGCTCATACCAGCTTCCTCTCCTTCCCCAGGTGACTGCTGGCTGCTGGCTGCCATTGGCTCCCTCACGCTCAATGAGGAGCTCCTGCACCGCGTGGTGCCCCACGGGCAAAGCTTCCAAGAAGACTATGCTGGCATCTTCCACTTCCAGGTGGGCTGGGAGCTCCCGGACCTACACAGCCGGTGGGCTGTGGGTGGGAGGGAGGATGGCAGGTTGAGGGCATCCCTCTGGGGCAGGGGTGAGCAAGTCGTGTGATGCTCCGAGCTCACGCCACTCTCTCGTGACCCTCCAGATCTGGCAGTTCGGTGAGTGGGTGGATGTGGTGGTGGATGACCAGCTGCCCACCAAGGACGGGGAGCTCCTGTTCGTGCACTCGGCAGAGTGCACCGAGTTCTGGAGCGCTCTGCTGGAGAAGGCCTACGCCAAGTGAGTACCCGCGCGGCGGGCGCGTGATGGGTGGGTGACAGGGCACCTCGCTGTGCAGGGCAGAGGGGAGGGGGTGTCTCCTCTCCCTGGCCCCGCTTGTGCTGGGCGTCTGGGGAGCAGCACGCGACGCCCTTGTCACCTGACGCGCCCCTCTCTCTGGCTGGCTCTCAGGCTGAACGGCTGCTACGAGGCGCTCTCGGGGGGCAGCACCACCGAGGGCTTCGAGGACTTCACCGGAGGCGTGGCGGAGATGTACGACCTGAAGCGGCCGCCGCGCAACATGGGCCACATCATCCGCAAGGCGCTGGAGAGGGGCTCCCTGCTGGGCTGCTCCATCGACGTAAGTGGTGTGCTGGGGGGAGCCAGGAGCTCTGCCCAGCAACGGCCGAAGCCAGGCCCTACAGCCCGAGGTTGTGTCAGCAGTCTCCTCACTGGGACACCGGGTGGGAGGTTACTTCTTTCCCCTCTTAGCAGAGCGCCTTTTCCAGAGCCAGCGTGGCAGCCCCAGGGTGGAGTACATGGGGCTGCAGCCCAGCTGCTGTGAATGGGCTCCTGTGGATGAGGCAGGAATGTCCATCTCAGGCATGGGCTCCTAAGCAAAGGTCTGCCTATAGCTCTGTCCGTGACTTACATCAGCATCTGAGAATTATCTGGAGCAGGGTTTTCCATCTGTTCCCTCTCATGAAATCCTTTTCTCGCTTTCTGAAGTTTGAGTGCTTTCCTGATGGATCTTCAGAGTCTTCTGGCTGGGAAACTCTTTACATTGTCTTCAGCCAGCAGCCTTTGAGCAGAGGGTGCTTGTACCTGCTGTTTCTCTTGTCTGGAGCAGTGCAAAGCAAGGGAAATTCTTCATGTGATGGAGGTATAGGATGAATTTGATCATGTTCACTCGAGCTTTGCACATTCTCCTCAGATCACAAGTGCCTTTGATATGGAAGCGGTGACCTTCAAGAAGCTGGTGAAGGGCCATGCCTATTCTGTCACAGCCTTTAGAGATGTGAGTTACCTAGGTGAAACTTTAATAGCAATAAGCCAGGCTGGCCAGTGGCATGGGCTGAACCTCCTGTGTCTGGTGGCCGTCAGGAACAGCTCATCCGCATCAGGAACCCCTGGGGTCAGGTGGAGTGGACCGGAGCCTGGAGTGATGGGTGAGTTGGGCAGGTGGGACTTGAGTCCCACCACTGGCAGGACAGTGGGTACTGCACACACAGCAATGGAGTGCGTGGCACTGCCGGGGGGAAGTTCTCAGCGTGCAGCGCCCTTCGTGTCAGCAACAGGGGCAGTTTAGAGCCAGCTCTGAAGTGCTCTCGATTCACCTTGAGTAGTTCTTATCTAATTGTCTCTCTCCTGCTACTCCAGCTCCTCAGAGTGGGACAACATTGACCCTGGTGACAGGGAAGAGCTGCGGCTGAAGATGGAGGATGGAGAGTTCTGGTGAGTGCCAGAGCAAAGTGCGGCTCTGCTTCAGCGGTCAGCTGGGGAAGAAGCAGAGAAGCTGGGGAGAGAGCAGCGGTCCTGCTTCACCTGAAGCACATGACCTGCCTTTATGAGCTGAGTTTCCAGCACTGGAGAGACTGCTGATGTTTTCTCATCTGATCTAGTTAATAATTTTCCTCCCTTCAGGGTAACTCAGACCAACTAAATGCAAAATAAACATCTAGGAACAGTAAACATTCCTTCCTCCCCAAACCCAGCAGCAGGTTTTAAATGAGCTATAACTGCTCAGGGTAAAATAATGTTGCTGTCACTTAATTCTCCCAAAATTTTGGCTGGGTCCAGATCTGCTTGTGCTCTCCTCCCTCCGCCACAGCAGTGCCCTGGCCTCAGGCCCTGCCTGTCTCCTTCAGGATGTCTTTCCGGGACTTCATGAGGGAGTTCTCCAGGCTGGAGATCTGCAACCTGACCCCCGATGCCCTCACCAAGGACGAGCTCAGCCGATGGCACACGCAGGTGTTCGAAGGCACGTGGCGCCGGGGGAGCACTGCTGGGGGCTGCAGGAATCACCCAGGTACCTCTCCCCTCCGCGTCCCCCGTCTTGGCAGCCTGATGGAGCCGGGTGTCTCACCCAGACATCCTCTTCCTCCCAGCCACGTTCTGGATCAACCCCCAGTTTAAGATCAAGCTACTGGAAGAGGATGATGACCCTGGGGACGATGAGGTGGCCTGCAGCTTCCTGGTGGCTCTGATGCAGAAGCACCGGCGGCGGGAGCGGCGGGTTGGGGGTGACATGCACACCATTGGTTTTGCTGTCTACGAGGTAAGCCCTGCCCGTTCCGATGCTGCTTCCTTGAGACTGGCTCAGCCCTGCTGGTCCTGTCTGGACCTGGTATCCCAGTCCTCTAGGAAGCCTTTCCCACCTGCTTTGGCCAGCCTGTGGGTTACTGTCCCCCATCCTGTGCTCCCTGCAGCTGTAAAGGGTGGGGAAGGTGCTGGGATTCTGATATTTTTCCCCTTTTCTCTCCCTGCAGGTTCCTGAGGAGGTATGTCCTGAGCCGCTGGAGCCTATCCCCTCTCGGAGGGGAGCACAAGAGTGGGCAGGAACATGTTCATGCACATGGATGCATGGGTGTGCACCCATTGGTGTGGGAGCTCCCGCTGAGCTGGCAGTGGCCAGGGTGTTTACGGGTGCTGGGCACCCCCACGGGGGAGGGATGGGCACGGATGTCCTGCCTGACGGGGCTGCCTCTGGTCCCGCCGCTCCCTGTGGGTCCCCCCTGTTGTGGAGCTGTGGTCCACGAGAACGTTCATTCCCCCAGGCCCAGGGCAGCCAGAACGTGCACTTGAAGAAGGACTTCTTCCTGCGGAACCAGTCGCGGGCACGGTCCGAGACCTTCATCAACCTGCGGGAGGTGAGCAACCAGATCCGGCTGCCCCCCGGCGAGTACATCATCGTGCCCTCCACCTTCGAGCCGCACAAGGAGGCCGACTTCGTCCTGCGCGTCTTCACCGAGAAGCAGTCGGACACAGCGTGAGTCCCAGCCTGCCCAGGGAGCACCCCGTGCCCGGGAGCAGTGGGGCATTTCCCCACCGCAGGCAGCCTGCTGTGTGGGGACCCCACTCATTGCTTTGGTTTCCTCCTTTCTGCCCCCAGGGAGCTGGATGAGGAGATCTCAGCAGATCTGGCAGATGAGGTAGGAGCAGGTACCTTGGTTTGGTTGGTGCTGAGGCTGTGGGGCTTGGGAGGGGCAGCAGGACATGGTTGCCTTGCTGTGGGATGGCACTGTGGCTGTAGAGGGTCTGGCAGGGTCAAGGTGATTGGGATGTGGCAAGTAACAAAGGTGAGAAGAACAAAGAGGAGCTTCCCTTCCAGTTTGGGTTTGCTGAGCCCGAGAGGCAGGGCGGAACCGGCGTTTGACTACTAACCTCTCCCTTCTGCCCTGTGTCACCCCAGGAGGAAATAACTGAGGATGACATAGAGGACGGCTTCAAGAACATGTTCCAGCAGCTGGCAGGGGAGGTGGGTACGGCTGCGCCAAGCTCTGGGGGCCCTGGCCTGAGCAGGGGATGGGGTAGGATCCCTGGCCATGAGAGCTCCAGCCCACCACACGCTCAGTCAGTCCCATCCTGCAGAAAAGTCTGTCTTTGCTCAGCCCAGCTAGCCCCAAGGGTGGTGTGATGAGAGCAGATTTTGGGAAGAGGCATCCAGCTGTGTGTCAAAACTCTTCTGGGCATGCAGGGAATGCAACGGCACCCTTGTGGTTCGTGACTAAGGCACAGATGTTTAGGCAGGTGCAGGGGAATGGCCACAAGTAGGGTGGAGAGCAGGCAAGGGGTGCTGCTAACTCTGCTCCTGCTGCAGGACATGGAAATCAGCGTCTTCGAGCTCCGGACTATTCTGAACAGAGTCATTGCTAGACGTAAGTCCTGCCCTTCCCACCCTTTGCTCCCCATGGCCCAGGCCTGCTCAGCAGGTTGGGTTTGATGCACATGCCCAACCTCCTTCTTCCTCCTTAGACAAAGATCTGAAGACAGATGGGTTCAGCCTGGACTCCTGCCGCAACATGGTCAACCTGATGGATGTATCCTCTCGGCACCGCAGGCAGGGGCCAGCTTCCCTGGTGCTCATCCTGCTGGCAGCAAAAGTCCTCCATGGGAGCTGGGGCTTGGCTCTTCAGCACTGCTGAGGGTGTTCAGCCAGGGGAAGGAAGGAACAGGTCCACGTGGCTTCAGGGCCACCTGCCCTACACCCCTGGGCTTTAGCAGCAGGTTTTTTTACAAGGTCCATTGGTTCCCCTGCTTGCCTAGGGCCCTAATTCTGCCACCAGAAGCCCAGCCCCACTCATGCCTTCAACCTTCCCCTCCAGGAGGAAGCTCCCTGTGCTTCCTTTCCCTGCGGGCTCCCCAGCCTGACATGCCATGGGTGCCACCCAGCCTTTGAGGCGCTCCTGGAAGGAAACGAGAGCTGTTGGGATTCCTTCCCCCAGCAGTTAGAGATGAGAGGTATAAAGCAACAGGAGTCATGGCCTGTGTTCCTGCTTGCCCAAGGACACGCATCTGAGGGGTCAGGCAAGGGCAGAGGAGCAGCTCCAAGCCCTTCTCTAGCCTGGCCCTGCAGCATCCCCTTTAGCTGCAGCAAGCCCAGTTCTGCTCTGAGGACACCACAGCAACGTACTTACTAGAGCAGCAGCACAGCTCCTCCCTGGGAGTAGCACAGCAGCTAATTTAAGCACTGCACTTTCCCCGCTGGGTTGCAGGCTCTGATCTTGCTGATGCTGCAGGATAGAGAGGGCAAGTTGGGGGTAAAACTGGGCAGGCCAAGTGTAGCAAGGCTTTTCTTACCTCGGGGGGCTGTATCTGATGTTGTTGCCTTTACGCCATCCCCTTTGCTGGCTGATTTCTCCTTGACCCTCTGCTCCCCAGAAAGATGGCAGTGCCCGCCTCGGGCTGGTGGAGTTCCAGATCCTGTGGAACAAGATCCGGAGCTGGCTGGTGAGGAGGAGCAGGGTGTCATGACACACTGCACAAGAGGGCAGCAGTGTGAGGGGACAGCCAAGCTGGAGGCCACAGGAGAGCCTGCCCCTCATGCCCTGTGTCATGTTTTTGCAGATGATCTTCCGCCAGCACGACCTGGATAAGTCAGGCACCATGAGCTCCTATGAGATGCGCTTGGCTCTAGAGTCAGCTGGTAGGTCTGGAGAGGGATGGGGCTGGGCTAGGGGCTGGGGAGGGAGCCCCTGCTATCAGAACCCTGTCCCAGATAGCTGGAGAAGAGTGAAACCAACTTATATTGTGCTCCTGGAGACAAGATATCATGGTAGTGAGATGTGGCCCATGTCTGTGCTGGGCTTTCTCCATCACAGCTGTGTCCAGGTGCTGGGAGCCTCAGAGTGAGGGACAAAAGCAAGGTGGTCCCAGCCTCTGTCCTCCTCCTCTGACCTGCAGGGTCCCATCCTGGCAAAGCAGAGGCCTGGGGTGGATCAGTGAGCTAACTAGTCATCTGGCTCCAGGGAGGGCATCGCCT
>NW_008614162.1:751-3555 GCF_000691845.1 Merops nubicus | reverse complement strand
GCCCCTTTGGGTGGGGCATGGACTTTCACAGTTGCACTCTCCTGCCTCCCTGGGGCACTGACTGCTCTCTGCTTTGGAGGTTTCAAGCTGAACAACAAGCTGCATCAGGTGGTGGTGGCCCGCTATGCAGATGCTGACATGGGCGTGGACTTCGACAATTTTGTCTGCTGCCTCGTGAAGCTGGAGGCCATGTTCAGTGAGTGGTGGCTCTAGGGCAGGGAGGGCAGGGACAGAGGGATGCAAAGCTCACCTTGTTCTTCTGCCCTTGCAGGGTTCTTCTACAGCATGGACTCTGAAGGCACTGGCACCGCTGTCATGAACCTCTCTGAGGTGAGAACTCAGCCCAGTGGGAGGTGGGATGGGAGACAAGGGGAGAAGGCATTAGGGTGAATGGTGCACCTGGGGTGGGTGGAAGAAAGCCCTCCAGCCTCTTTGGTAGGGAAAAAAAAACAAACATAAAAGATCACAATGAGAAGACAAGATTGCTGTGGGCTCCTGTGCTCATCCCTTCTCCCTCTTCTTCCCAGTGGCTGCTGCTGACGATGTGCGGCTAGGAGCCATGACAGATCTGCTGTGACTGGGACACCCCGGCAGGCCAGGCCCCCTCCAAGTGCCTCCCCTTGGATCCGTGGACACAGGATACTCTTACCCCTTGCTCCATCCCATGCTGAGCCACCAGCCCTGCCTCAAGCAAGCCTCACGCCACCCTCATCGGGGGCCAAGGCAGGCAGGGGATGCCTTTCTCCTTTCCTGGGCTGGGCTTCCTTCCATTCCCCCCTTCCTCTCTCCCCACCCCAGAAGAGGAGGAAGGCAAGCAGCATGGAGTACCTGTGCATCCATGCACCGAGCTGGGTGGGAGCAAAGGAGCAGGCTGGGGACTGGCTGTGGAGCAGGGAGAGGCTGTAGGGGGAAGAGAGGGGGGTCTCCCATCGCTTGCTGTAGTGCTGTCCACCCCCGCTGCAGCGCATAGCCTGCCTCTGCACGTGCCTGGGAGCATCAGCAGGTACTGCCCTGCCCAGGCAGAGGCAGCGGGGAGCCAGAGTGGCCTTCTGGAAGGAAGGGCCATGCTGCTCTTCTGGAAGCCCGTGCACTGTACTCATCACCACTAAACACGACCAAAGCGTGGAGCCTGCTGGCTCTTTCTGCGTGGCCTTTTACACATCCCTCCCCCCTCCATGCCCCTGCCTTTGCCCCACTGCTGGGTCGAGCCCTGCAACTTAAGCACTGAATCTTTGGGGGCTGCCCTGCCGCCCTGTAGTGCAGCAGAAGCTCCTCTCTTCCTCGTGGGCACAGCAATGCCACTGCTGTCACAGCAGCTTGGCCTCCCCTCCTAGCCCTGGAGGCTCCTGGGGCATCTGCTGCTCCTGCCTATGGCCGACAGCAGGGCTGGGCAGGGCCAGCACCCAAGAGGTGATGTCTTCCCCCAGAGAGGAGGGGGTGGTAGTTTGTGGGGGGGGTCCCCTGCATACAGTTTAGGTGTTTTCCCCCTTTCCCTCACCCTCCTACACGGTTACACTCTCCTCTTCCCTTGGGCTCCTTCGCCCAGTGCGGACGGGCTCCAGTGCCAACATACTTGCACTTCTCTGTGCTCCTACACTCCCCTCACCTTCTTCTGGGGTAAGAGGGTGGCTCCAGCTTGGCGGTGGGTGACAGCTTATCCTTTGCCCTGTAGAGGCAGGCAGGTCAGTAGCTTCCCCAGGCCCCCATGGTCGCTGGAGGACGCTCCTGCAGCAATAACCACTGCTGTGCCCGGCAGCTCCGCTTCCTCACCCCGCTCACTGTGCACTCCAGGAATAAACTGAGATCTGTTGGACCCGTGGCCTGGGCAGTAACTTGGGGGTCGTGTCCTCCCTCCACTCACCATGGCTGTGGGTGGGGGGTTGAGATGTAGGGCCAAGCCCAAGGCACGTCACTTGCCCAGCCTGGGCCATGGATGGGGGAGCAGCACCAGGTACAGGTATCCCCATGGGGATGGGGGGGTCCATATTCCCTAGGGTTTTATAAAATTTATCTCTTCCTTTTCAGAGGGGTCTTAATGGCAACACGCAGGGGCAGCACCATGTAGGAGAGGTGTACTGCTTGTCAAAGTGAGAGCAAGCAGCATGCTGCTAGTGGGGCCATTCAGTTACCCCAGGGCTTTTTCATAGAATCATAAAATCATTAAGGTTGAAAAAGACCTCTAAGATCATCAGGTCCAACCATCAACCCAATATTACCATGACCAGTAAACCATGTCCCAAAGTACCATGTCTACACGTCTTTTGAACCCCTCCAGGGATGATGACTCGGCAGCCTGTTCCAGTGCCTCACCACTCTTTCAGGAAATAAATTCTTCCTGATAGCCAATCTAAACCTCCCCTGGTGCAACTTCAGCCCATTTCTTCTCATCCTATCACTAGTTTCAAGTGAAGGAAAAGACAGTGCTTAGTCTCTAGTGTTGGTGGGAGGAGGAAACTGTTAGTGCTGGGCTGGGGTGATGGGCCAGGGTGGCTTAACCCCAGCCTGTGCCCTAGGGAGCCGTGCTCCCACTCAGCTAGGGCAGCCTGGCTCTGGCCACAGTGTCCCAGAGGCCTCCCCGTGGCACTGCTGGGTGCCTCTGCCATGCGAGCAGCTGGAGCAGTTTAAACATGCATCCTCCTGCCTTACCAGCAGCCTGGCAGTGGCTGAGGCAGCCCGTGAGGCTGGGTTTGGCCCGGCGGACTTTGTGCTGGGGCAGATTAACCCTGGTCACCGTTTGATGCCCTGGCCAGCACCTTGCCAAGGTCTCCTCTGCTGGTGGCAGAGCTGGGGTCTGCTCTTAAAGA
>NW_008614162.1:0-708 GCF_000691845.1 Merops nubicus | reverse complement strand
AGGCTGCAGTTAACCATGGAGCAGGTGGGAGTAGAGGGTACTGGAGCTCTGGACCCTGGAAAGGGACCACAGCAGGTATGTGACCCTGCACAGGGGCTGTGGGAGATTGGTGTTTTCCCCTCCTTCCTGATGGCCTCAGGAACTTGCACGGCCTTACAGCTGGAGGCAAAAGCCTTCCAGGAAAACGACAGTGCAGGGCTGGGTGGCAGGGCTTTTCACTGTGTGGCTCAAGGAAGGACTCGCTGTCACCATGTGCATCCTGTCCCTTACTGACACCCCAGAAGGGCACCACAGTCCAGATGGCCCCAGGGTTGCTCAGCATTTGGAAGAGGAGTGCCCTTGCACACCTTATCCCCCTCAACATCTTGGTATCCCTCATGCAGGTGTCCTTTGTGCCAGCCCAGCCCTCTGGGACCAGTCTCCCCACAGTGGGGCAGCACCCAGCTCTGGGGCAAGACACCCTGGCTCGGAGCATGGTGGGGAGCTGAGGTATGAGGGCAGGATGGAGCAATCCCCCAGCTCCCTCCCCAGGCTGCCCTCTCCTCTGGGGGCTCCCCAGGGCTGGATGGAAGCGGGCTACTTGCACTTGGTTCTTGACTCTTGACTACCTGTGAACTGAGCTACAGCCCGTGGGATGGGGGTGCCTTGGGGCTCGCCAGCGTGGGCTCTCTGCTCCTCCATGCAACGCCAAAGCCTCTGAGGAACAAG